>NC_088301.1:19411472-19711472 GCF_032854445.1 Liolophura sinensis | reverse complement strand
GGTGTTAGCGCATACTCCACTGATATTACCAGTAAACCGAAAATATTTACGCCTATGTGTCTAAAGGATGAAGCTATTTGTAAAGATTGAAACGTATACTTACTAACTAGATGATGCAATGACACTGAGCTGTTGTGTTCTGCGCCGTTAGACTAACCGCTGAATGCAAGATCTTCCTAATTGTTCAATTATAGAAATTCTTCCCCTGTTTTTTCACCTCTTCTAAATTTTCTGTGCATTGGTGATAAACGAAGACATGGACAGGTTAAGCTGTAAGGCATGTACTTATGTTTGTGCATTGGTTCCTTACTGGGTTTTGGTTCAGGGAACACATCCACGGAAGAAAGGAAATTGTAAGAAAGGTTAATTAGTAAAGGTAACATGAGAAGCATCGTATTTGAAATCAGGATGATTTTGAAGGTGTGTGTATGTAGGAACAAACAAGTTCTTTAGTGTAAATAGTTTTGCCACCCCCCCCCCCCCCCCTCCCCCCCCTTTCCTCATATATGCATGTAGAGAATAGGACCATATGCCTAAAGTCTCCTAGCCTGGCAGACGTTTTAAATCCTTTGAAAAAAAATCTAGAAGTGAGTACGATAATTAAAAAAAGGGTAACATATGCGTACAACTGAACGTCAATTGTGTTTTAAATGCTGAAAAGTAAGGGGCAGGTTTTCTCTCCGCATATGTGGCTGTGAGACGAGAACTGACAAATGCCTGCATAAATCCTTGATGATAAAACATTACACGCAAACGATTGAAGTGATAGCGCAGACCCTGGCGTTCGCATTTAGTAAACGAGTACCTGTTAATTAGCTGAGGAAATGCCAGTATCCTTTCACAGCTTGCGTCACAGTACCCCCCTGCAACAAGGCATTCATCAGGTACCTGACTGTAGTAACGAGAAATGCAGACAGTAAAAAATCCCAAAAGGGAAGCCAGCTTCTAGGCTGACGTAGGCTCTCTTCATATTAAGAGCTTATCTGTGTCTTCCACTGACAGGCAGATGTAAAGATGGAGGGCACAGATTTTTTCGTCCGTCTGCTCGACACAACTGGGCATGAAATCTATACTTGACAAAAAAACCACAAGGAAACTATTCTGTAACAAAATCTCTATGGCTGTACGAGTGCAGAAATTTTTGGCTTGCACAAAAAAGGAATGATCACAGATTGGCTTAAATTAAACCTTCCAGATATCAAATAATTGTCACATGATGTGCACATATAAACTTTTAATTCTCACCTAATTTTCGGTTAGTTTTATTATTCATTATGATTTGTGAATTACACAATGTGAACAAGGGTTGAAACCACCTTTGTGCAAATTTATCATCTGTTGCTCAATAAGATTTGGTGGATATAACTTGAAACTTTTAACTGATCGATTAAATAATGCAGTGGCAGCTGAACGTTGGCGCCACAAGCTTTCATGTGGTGCTGCAGTAGTAGGATAGAGACTCTTATCAACACATCTGTGCCCATAAATGGAGAGCTAGGGTCTTCAACTTGTCCTCAAACAAGTCTGTGTAAAGGCTTTGGTAAAAGTAACAAGTCTGCATTAAAATAAGCAGGAGGACAAGAACAGTGTCCTGCACCAAACAGTATTTTGATACTGATCAGCTGTTTGGTACAGGACAAAGCTGAGTATTTTGACACTGACCAACTGTTTGAAACAGGACAAAGCTAAGTATTTTGACACTGATCAGCTGTTTGGTACAGGACAAAGCTGAGTATTTTGACACTGATCATCTGTTTGATACAAGACAAAGCTGAGGTGTAAATAACAGAGTAACTTTTTAATCATGTGAATATCTGAAAGATTTGCCAGTACATGTCATGCACAAAATTATTATTATTATTATTAATAACAAAAAGTTATTTCTGCAGTTATAATAAAATCACAAATGTCATAGCAGTCAAGCTATGAATTCATGCATCAGCTCAGCCTCAGGTAATTCCTGTAATATTCACTATTTTATTCTGCAAGATATCTTACCTGCATTTGTACCTGTTCAATTGCATAGGTAAACGGATTGATTGTCCTAGATACTGCTAAATGCATGCAGCATGTGTGAGATGACCTCTGGACTGTGTTTTGCTCTTGTCGTTTGAAACACAATACCTACCAGAAACACTATGATTTCCCAGAGGCCTACTCGGGCAAAAGTTTCCCATCATTATCTGACCATATTAATTGTTCATGTGGAAACACTGAATACGCGTGCTTGGACATGCAATCAGAGCTGCTATACAGCGGAGCGTAAATGCAAACAATACACGCGTCCAGCAAGATGGAGAATTGATCCATGTTTAGTACTCTCCACCACTTTACCTTGTGTATTGTTACTTTGTGATAGAGGTTATAAGTCTTACAGCTGGGTGACGTGTGAGCTCTTACCATGGAGGCTGCTGCTGCTGTCGTCACATGACTTTGTACCGTATTAATACCTTTGAAAAGTCAGATTCTTTCAGAGTGATATTTATATTAATTGGTGTGATCCTAATTTTATCTTAACTAATTTGCCAGCACATGCCTCATTTGGGCGAATTTTTCCTGCATTTTATTTTACCATCACCAAGAGTTCTCCTGATGATGGCAAGATAATCTGCAGAAATACTGAGTCAAAGTGAACCTTTCTGTTTTCGGAATTACGCTACTCATGTATTACCTTAAAGTAACAACGTCTGTTGCACAAAGTTATGTGCCTCTTTGTGTCACACAGTCATGTTTTAGATTTACTTTGATATCTTTAGGAATTATGCTAAATGTTTAACCTTCCTGACATCAGAGACACTGGCTTTCCGTGGTATTTGGATCATTAGACATATATTGACATACATAATTACACTTCATCATCCTGAACTTCAAAACCACTCAGTTTATCTGATCAACAGTTTGCATATATCAATAATATGTGTCTGGTGGCATTCACACACTTTGTCAAATTACAGATGAAATTTCTGACATGGTTATGTTCATCTGTATTTGGTTTGCTTATTACATTGGATTAAATTTGATTTTGTTAAACAGGAGAATTGATTTTCAGGTGACATTAGTTATTGCCATGGCCATATTTTTTTGTACAAGAACAATTTGAGGCTTTAGTTGTTTTTAGATAATTGTAGTCATTCGTTTTTTGTTTTTTTTTATTCCATACAACAGATGTTGTCAGTGGATCATTAGTAAATCAAATTTGTATTTTTTTTTTTTTTTTTTTGCTTTTATGTTGTGGAAGAATGCAATAACAAACGATGTGATTAAGACATAATTAGATTCTCACGCAGTGCCCTGATGTTTTTTTTTTTTCTGTGGATTAATCACTTGATGCAAGTTCGATGGCAGATAGGTTGGAAAGTTTGTCCGTGACTTGCCAAAGGTCATTTTCCTCCATTCAGTACGCTGACTGCTATTGTATGTATGAAATATTCATAAAAGTGCGTCATTTCAACTTAGATATACCAAATTACATCCCGAGTTTCACATACCATATTTATGTAGTGTATTGAGATTTAAGCCTGTTGGGAAATGTAGTCCAGAAATATAGTTTTGTGTAATGTTTGTTTTTAGAATAATGTTGGATTTTTGTACTAGAATAATTAAGTCTGACTTAATTGATTCTATTTTTTATTCACAAATATCAATAATGACAAGAATGCTAACGAAGACTTCAGAAGTATCATTCACATATTCACATTTTCAGGTATTATTACATGATGCTATAGATAATCAAAAGGATGGGCTAGAGTGAATATGGCTCTGTCAAATTTTCAGATAATGAATTTGATCTAGACTGATTGGCAGTTTGAATCACATCCTAATCAGATACTCCAAAAAGCTCAAACACTGAGCCCAAGCAAAATGATATTCGTCCTCAAATTCAAATTGGTTTTTATTATTTATTTCACTGGGGCTTTGTGCTGTTTGCTGTCCAAGTATTTCACGTATACGACAACAACCAGTGTTATATTGAGGGGAAACAGGCAGTCAAGGGAGAAATTACCCACAACCAGTTTTAATCGGGAAAAATCTTGCTGTACTCAAGGCCATAATGAAGTGTAATGATGGACAGCTATACTTATTATCTCTTTTCTTGATGTATTATGTAACGGTTGAGAGCATTTATATGATGGCAGGCCTCAGGTTGTTGAAACAGTTTAAAACCTTTATGTAGGACTTCGCCACACGGCCGGGACAGCTGAGTTGGTACAGCGTCCGCTTCGAGGGCGGTAGATCCAAGGTCAGTCCTGGGTTGGGTCACACTTAAGACCTTTAAGGAGAAAGTCGTAGCTTCCTCGCTTGGTGTTCAGCATTAAGGGGATAGTGCAATGACTGGCTGACCGTATTAGTATAATGGCCCGGGTGGGGTGGCTTACTTCCCCTGGTAAGTTGTTTCAGTGAAGCAGCACTAAAAAAAACAGTGGTGGAAATCCGTCCTGCAACATCTGGATTTGAACTCTCAACTGACCTCATTATTTATAATAAGACCCTAAAGTGGTCATCAAATACTTGGCATCTTTATTGTGACCAGGTGCCCTTCAGGATAAAAGAACAGCAGGTGTTCTTAGGCATTCCCCACATCTGCTGTCCCTGTCGCTCTCATTGTTGTCAAGGAAATGTCCAGCTAAAGTGAGTGTCCTCGCCCATTGAGAAGTGATGTTACAGAAGCGTGTACTTGTCATGGTCATTACCTGCTTTGTAGCTTCTGGCCTAACAAAGGTATCTCTATGCCGACCAGGTCTGTACTTATTAATAATATCTGGATAAGCATCTTGCTTTTCGACAAATACTGAGATGGTATTTCTATTTTAAAACTGTGAAGTGAAGTGGTATCTGGGGTGGTGTCTCTCTGCCTGTGTGTACCTATGAGCATGGGCAGGTACGTGCTGACAGCGTGCAGAATCTTCGGAAGGCCTGTAATGTGCTGCTAGTGTTCTTGACTCATCTGAAGGTGTATGTCAGTAGCTGCATGCTCCTGCCTTATTGCCTGAACTGTGTCATTCCGTCTAGCTTCAGTATCTCTGACAGCTAGAGCAGGAGCTAGAAGGGCCGTGCTATATATGTGTGCCAAGTAAGTTTGTTAGGAGCTGGTAGAAATGGCATTCCAGTGTCAGAGAACAGCCCTTAGCAGAGCAGAGATGGATGAGAGTAGCAACTTTGTGCATATTGACGCAGCCAAAAATTGTTTTCAAGGCATCTCTGGTCGTACTGGTGTACTTTCCCATCTGTCGGGTTTGAACCGCTTGTGAGCCATGAGCTACCCGACTGCACCTCAACACGCCTGTCACGGGTTACTGGCAACATGATGAAAAACGCCAGTTCCTGTTTAGTTCGTTACCTTTTGTTTTTCTGACACCCTTTCACTCTTCTGATCTTCCTTGGTTCAGTGTGGCACTTGCAAAGTTCGTACGGCGCGAACAAGTTTTACCCATCCTTTTGTCATGGGTGCAAGTTTTTCATGGCCTACATGTTTTAGTGCTTTGACACTCCTTAATTCTGTTCTCTATGTCTGGCTGAACACCTTTTTGGGAGTACCAATTTGGGAAGGTTCTTGAGAAGATTTCAAATTCGTCATCAAAGTTTTTCTGATTCTCAAATGAGTGTTGCTCTTACCTATGGATGAATTGCTTGTGTAGCTTTACACAGTAATCGAGTGATTTTTGTCTGTGTCAAGACAAAAAGGTTTTCTGTAGCTGATCCTTGGTTTGGTACCTGTTCTGCATGGGAATAGATGAAATCATGGCCAAAGTGTACAAGAAATTCAAGGAAATGGTTAAGCCCAAAGGGAAGAGGAAGGATCAACTGCTACCCATTGATTACCGCCTGAAGGTTCCTGGCAAAAGGTAAGCCATCAACACGTCCAGGTGGGATGTTTAAGACGTACCTGACGTGCTTCAGATGTACAAAGTCTGTTCCTCATAGCTGGCGAAAAGTGTGTATCATGAGATTGGATTGTTAATTTAAAATATTTCTGTATCATAATTGTGTATGTTGGCTTTCATTTGAGACAAAAAATCCTTCTTCTTTAAATTATTTCTTTTTTTTTCACTGGTTTATGTGAGCATTCAGCGTTTGTTATGTGATCGTTACTCTTATTTTAGTTTAGTTCCAGTCAAGGTTTAACGGTATAATTAGCATACCACAACAGGACAGGTATATAGAAGAGTTTCAAGTTGATTATGAGATTCCTGATTGTAATATTAATTTTTTAAAGGTTTGCTTGGAATTTAGGATCATATATTCTACTGGAAAAAGATAAGTTTCGGCTCAAAAAGCATTAACATTTTAATACGTTTATTTGCCTTTAAAAATGCACTTTTTGGGGGCAAAGTGTTAAGTCATTTACGTAGTACACAAAATAAAACTTGCAGTTTGCAGAGATCTTCTTGGAGAGAAGTATAATGGCAACCAGTAAGATAGAGTGAGTATACAGATGTGATATGCCTTGGCTAAGCGATTCTTCTGACCATTTTACATTCAAAAGCCAAGTAGAACCATGTTCACTCTCAACCTTAAAATAGCTAGGCGGTTATTCACTCGAGGTGAAACCCAGAGACATCTGGTTGTGTTAAATGTATTAAGCAGCCAGCTGATGGTATATAGGAGACCCACACAAACCCTTGGCAAGTTCTCTAACTGCTAAATTCACACCATGATCTTCTTCCCTCTTAGACCAGCTGACACCTTTCTCCCACCCCTCAGTTTGAACTCTACGCAGACTTGTAATTGCGCTGGCTATTGTGCGTTCCATCTGGTCCGCGCCGTAGGTTTCTGGTGATTGGGTAATGTCGAGCTATAGGTAAAGTCTCTTCACCCCCTCTGGTATTAGGTAATAGGCGACCGTTGCAGAATATTGATTCCGTGCAACCTTCAATTATCTCATGAAATGAAGGGGAACTGCATTGATACTGAGGTTGTTGTTGAAAACCATTAGCTATATAGATTTTTTTTTGTCTGGCCCAGGTACATAGATTACTCTGGTATCTGTAGAAAATTACTTTCAAAACCCATGATGTGAATAAAATATGTGTGTTAATTGATGAACTGATTTTTGTCTCAGCTACAGGTCATTGCAAATTTAAAACAGAAGTTGTATTTTTTTATGTTGATTTTGTGCTAGGGAGCATATGTTTTGACAGCATCAAATGCATATGAATGTGGGTGAAATGCGATTTGTATTATTGTGTTGTATTTTGTTTAGCAACCCTCTGGAATGGGGCCAGCTTACTGAACAGGCAATAAAAACAGAAAACAGTGACATTATATAGCATAGATATAATGTAAACAAAGTGAAATTATTACAGTAATAGCATAGACAGAATGTAAGCAGAGAAATGTATTAATTAAGAGACAAATTAATAATGATATTAAGTATATATAAAGTGGAGAAAAAAAATCGTAAGTGTTTACATTAGGTTGAATGCAAGGGTAAAGCACAAAAATTGGTGGCAATTCTGTGGAATTTTCTTAGATGGAAAATGATGTATTTCAGTTTGAAGTGACTCTTTACCAATCAACCTCCCACTTGATTGATCAGATAGTTTTTTGTTCAAAAGTTTCGTAGCGATCACCAATATCTGAGTACTGAATAAAATGCCGATAAATAAATAAACAAACAAATAAATATGAATAGTGTGTTTGCGTTTAATTGAGCGCACATAGCTTATGCATTCATTGTGCAGTGTTAAAATGAATTTAGAGGAAGTATATGGAGAGTGATGACAAGTCATCAGACATTTTATCTGATGCATAGCTATTATACATAAGCTTACATACATTATACATGTACATAAGACCTCTACCACGATAGATTATAGCTAATTGTGGGGTGCAGGCTGAAACATACATGTCTGTCAATAGCATTTCTGCTGAAATATCCAGCACAAACAATCATTGTCAAGAAAAGGATGTGAAATTTGTCCTGTGATGTTGATTGAGATGTGGGTGAAATGTTTCTGTATCGCTCAGGTGTTACACTGTGTGTATAGCTGAGTATGCCTAACTAATACCCTACTTATATACACACAGGTTCTTTATCACAGCCACTGTACACTGTTGTACACTGTTTGTGGTGTTGGGTGGCAATGAGTTGGCTCTGTAGACGCTGTAACACTTCTATAAGCACCAGGTTTATCCTGGAGTGGTTAGGAGGGGATCATAGATTGGATCAGGATACAAGGAAACCTGTCGGCATTTCTGGGCTGTTTTCTCAGCAGCTTCTGTTGTGGCTCGCCTGCTGATAAGGGAATCACCTTTGACCCCAGATCGCTGCTCATTGATCACAGCCTGCCAAATTCTGGATAAAATAATCCCAGCTCTCTTAGAATAGTAAGAAACCCATTCTGCTGGCCATGTTATCATATAATCACCATATTTTCCTCGACTCTGGCTGGTTTCCTTGCACCATAATACTGGCTCCCATCGTATAAGTGAACTATTTTTGTGTAAAAGGTGAAACACCAATCAAATAAATAAATAAATATTGGTCACGAATAGAGTATAGATTGAAGAAGTGGCCATGAATTCTCCATGCACAATATCCACTTTGGAAGTTTTTCATTTTTGTCATTTTCTTAAAACCAGAATCCGAATGGATTTCCATAAACCCCCTCTGCATAAAAGTGTTGTGTACTTTGTGGTAAACCTCCAGAATATGCAGTGTAGCTAGTCTAGTACCACAAAGCTGTTCCAATTTGCATAGGCATACAGATTTTGTGGATCCCGTGGTAATAACTTATAAGATGCGGAATTCATTTGTCCATTAAAAAAGAGCCAAGCCAGTGAGGAATTGGAAATTTGAGAACATTTGGCCAGTTTGAAATTATTGTTAACTGTCTAAGCAGATTTCTGTTTAGTTTTTATTTGTAGTTTTTGAGCCATAATGAGAATCAGATTACCTGGATTCCTGTCGAAATTAACGCCCTGCAATTAATTGCCATGCATTAAGATGCAAAAATATGGATGCATTGTATAAACATGTTAATTATTCAAAATCTACTGGCGTGATAATTTGCAGGGGTGGAGTCAGGGCTGCGGAGAGAGAGGGACGCAGGAGTGAGGATGGGGATAAAGCTGCCAAAATGTAACTTACATTTGCCAGCATGTGCAGAATATTTTTTGACTTCAAACATGCTGAATTGTAAATAACTCTCTCCTTATTTGAATATTAAACAGCTCGCTCTCGGCCGTAACAAAACCTCAGTGGTCACCGTAATGGATACCTGAGTTAATCCGAATCATCCACAATTCGTTCTGTTTTTTTTTCTATTTTTTTTTCTCCTATTCTTTTTGAAGATCCAGTTTGGGGTGTATCTATCTTTTCTCAGCCCTTGAGCTTACGATATTCCTTAGTGGATTGATTGTAAATTGTTTGGCATGGTTGGCCTGCAACCTGTAGATTTCCTGCGGGTTTCCTCCTACCATTAGGCTGGCCATTGTTGTATAAGTCAAATATTCTTGTGTACTAAGTAAAAAACCAATATATGAATGTTTGAGTAGACTAAATAACATGAATGACATGTTTGATGTGCATTTCCCTCATGCATGCCATATGAAAGAGAGCAGCATGATTGTTCATCATGAAATGGGACAACTTGGAGTATTGATCATAATAGAGTGTCAGAAAACAACCTTTTTTTTTTACTGTTCAACTGTTTGGCTGTATTTAGGGTGTTTAAGACTGGTTGCAAATTTGTGTTAATTCGTTTGTATGTTTAAGTGAGAAAACTTTTTGGATATGTACAGAGTTCATTGTCTTTTGAACACGTATATAACCTCCACCTTTTTACATATGAAAGAGCAACTTTTCACTCCAGTTTGTTGGATTAGCCAGTTTTCATTGTTTCACAAAAAGCATAATTTTCTAAATCAATCAACACAGAATAATGACTTCATAATACGGTTGTATAAACACGTGAAAAGGTTGAAGAATTACAGTATGCTGACTACTGAGAATTGTGAGTATTTTTCTGCACCTAATTCTATACATTATTGGTATTATACTTTTTGATAAACTTGTAATATGGATATGTTTATATTAAATTGTAAACTAGCAGATATTTGAATGTAGCTAATAGTCCTTGGTTTTATGTACAGGAATTAAAGATATGGTTACCTAACAAAAAAAAAGCAGAAAAGGCAAACATGGTATGTTTCTGCCACCGGTACTATAAACCAATTATTGGAAATTTGTCTGAAATCCAGGTTAATTGATAAAGTTGAATGGATGGTATTTCAACTAGCTGCTGACTTTATTGAAATGATGTAGTTCTTTTATCTAAAAGTAATCCCAGGTTTTCCCACAGATTTAATGTCAACTTTACTTTAACATCAGTTTACTGTTAGACGTGTGCTGATTTGAGGTGAACTTTGCACTCAAGGCTTAAGGTATGGTCGGAAATTGCACTGGATAGCAGGCTCCCTTGACAGTTTAGTATTATAGTAGGGAACAAAAATGATGGTTTCATGCCTCAGTAGAGCGGTGGAAGAAATTGTTCAATTTAGTCCTGTGAACAGACCATATTTACTTGAGAGTCTCATATACTGGAAGCAAAGAATGCTTCGCTTCTTGCATGTACTTTATTGTGCTGGGCTGCGCTGTCCTGGAGTCACTCAACCATGCTGCTCTGCTGGCAGGGCTAGACTTGTACAAAAATGCCAAGGAACCAGTATACATCCTATGTAATGTGAAAGTCTGTCAAAGCTTATGCTTTATCACATCACATCTTGGCACAGCAAAAGCTGCGTAAGACGTCAGTGTTACGTACATTCTGCGTGTGGGTTTTCTCGTAGGCTGAGAAGTTCCTGACAAACTTTATCGCCAAACTGTACTGAACTGATACACAGTTATCGCCAAACTGTACTGAACTGATACACAGTTATCACCAAACTGTACTGAACTGATACACAGTTATCGCCAAACTGTACTGAACTGATACACAGTTATCGCCAAACTGTACTGAACTGATACACAGTTATCGCCAAACTGTACTGAACTGATACACAGTTATCGCCAAACTGTACTGAACTGATACACAGTTATCACCAAACTGTACTGAACTGATACACAGTTATCGCCAAACTGTACTGAACTGATACACAGTTATCACCAAACTGTACTGAACTGATACACAGTTATCGCCAAACTGTACTGAACTGATACACAGTTATCACCAAACTGTACTGAACTGATACACAGTTATCGCCAAACTGTACTGAACTGATACACAGTTATTCCTGTATGCCACGGATCACATCTTCAGAAGTACACATAAAGTAATGTATCCATATACAGGTGAAGAATTTTTGCTTTCATATGTATTTTCTTCTTACGTGTGGAATGCGTCCAGTGCTTATAATAGGTTTGGGCTGTTCCCTCTGAAGAATCAGTACACTTTTAAGCCAAATTTCCTTGTCTTATTAAGCGGAACTGTTAGCTGATGTTACTCTCTCCACGCATAAGGTTCTCTCCACCGACTATTCCGTCTTGTGATTTGATTTATTTGGCTGCTATTTAAACGCCATAATCAAGAATTTTTCAGTTATGCTATGACGTTAAAGTTTAGGGGACAGAGGAAACTGAATAAAGTGGCCATGCAAGGGACAACTACATACTGTATATCCTACCTTTGGCAAGTTAGTTAGAAACTTTTCCAGGTGTGATGTATACAGATATGTGCACGCCATTTTGGTAGAAGACAATGAAGTGGTCTTCAGAGGAACATGGGACAAGTGGCCACATAAGAAGTGGTCTTCAGAGGAACATGGAACAAATGGCCACATAAGAAGTGGTCTTCAGAGAAACATGGAACAAATGGCCACCTAAGAAGTGGTCTTCAGAGGAACATGGAACAAGTGGCCACGCAAGAAGTGGTCTTCAGAGGAACATGGAACAAATGGCCACGTAAGAAGTGGTCTTCAGAGGAACATGGAACAAATGGCCACATAAGAAGTGGTCTTCAGAGAAACATGGAACAAGTGGCCACATAAGAAGTGGTCTTCAGAGGAACATGGAACAAGTGGCCACCTAAGAAGTGATCTTCAGAGGAACATGGAACAAATGGCCACATAAGAAGTGATCTTCAGAGGAATATGGAACAAATGGCCACATAAGAAGTGGTCTTCAGAGAAACATGGAACAAATGGCCACATAAGAAGCGGTCTTCAGAGGAACATGGAACAAATGGCCACATAAGAAATGGTCTTCAAAGGAACATGGAACAAATGGCCACATAAGAAGTGGTCTTCAGAGGAACATGGAACAAATGACCACATAAGCATTGTCAACTGCTTGTTGTCACCACTACTCCTCAAACATTTACAGCTCTGGATATAGCGAATCTATAAATTCGGTATTAAAAACCTGTCTTGTGAAGTACATGAAGTACAGTGAAGCAAATTTTATCCCCCAACTCCATTATAATAAAAGTGGTCAATAATTTTATAAATATTAAGTTAGGAAACCAATCATATACATTCCAGTTCCGTGGGCAAGAATTTTCTTGCAATGTATAGAAGAACATATTCCATTCTTGGCCCGTTTGAAGTTTTCCTAACATGCTGTTAGACTGTTCATGCTATAGCCTTTGACATATTATTGTGTCTACATTTCACAACTTTTGGCACACATTTTCCTGTTTGTCTGGGAATGTATCCATAAAAAGGCCTCCTAGAATTGTATGTACGTGTGTTTTTCCTTCCTTCACAGTGTAGGCCATTTTTTGTAGTGGCTGATCATACGATACTTTTATGATCATGATCAAATTAGAAAGTTACGCCAGACTGACGCAAAATGTTTGTCAATAAAGTGTCCCGCTGGTATTTGTCAATCAATACAATACACACAGCGATATTGGTTACACTGGTTCATGGCACTCTAAATTGATTAATAATACGGTATGGAGTGTTTCGATATTGAGCATCAGCGAATCGGTTAAGCCTTAGTGTTGCGTGACATACATGTGGTAACCGTGGACGAAATAGACCCCGATCTAATCAAGCTTCAATCTTTGCCCCAATCGGAACAGGCATCCTATTTTCTTGTGCCCTTTGAAGGCGATGCCCTAGTGGATAAGGTATGAGGATCATGCACTCCATGAATGACATGGTTTGCGTTTTAAACAACCTGGTGCCAATATGTCTGCTTTTGTTTTTTACATTTTTTTTTCATTTTGGAATATCTGTATGTATTAATATTATTTTTTCTTCAGAAACTTTTCGCTCATCAGTTTATATTGTTAACTTAAATAAAAAACAAGCTAAGATTTGACTTGAAATAAAAAAATTTAGAGAAGGGAGTAACATTTTATCGATTAGTGTTTCGTTTTAATTTGAAATATAATAAACTGAAAGGAAAAAAAGTCGTTAGATGATCAAATTGCTTATTTTTAATTTGTTTTCCACTTATTTGAAGCATCTGTCAATCCTATAAAAAAATTAGCAAGTTTGAAAGCTGCTATTTAAAAGACATTAACTTTTTTATGTTCCTGAAATAGTGTTTGCAAAATGATGCCTCAAGTGGCCAAAACAGATTAGGTTTTTCAGTTTTTAAGTTTTTATTCTGAGTTCAATATAAATTTACATGAGTTTTATGTCAGATTGATCATCTTGAAACAATCTCCATTCCAGTGAAGTGTATTGGCCACAGCTAATCATAGCCCTACCATCAAGTACATACAGATAGAGGTTATCTTCAAAGGCCATTAACTACTGGATTAGAGGGTATCGGGATATTGGGGCAGCGGAAAATGATTTGATGAGGTGGATAGCCTGCCAGTGACAGTGAGTCTGCAGACTGCCAAACCTCTAGCTCTCCAACTGTCCATAATGATGATCCCCACCTTGCAGCCTCCATCTCAGCTGTCCATCAAACTGTCCCCTGTCTTAATCTCATCTAATCTATGAAGCCATCCCCACAGAGTTCAGGACAGATTCTGAAGCTTTATAAACTGGTACAAGGCTCTGTGTCTTCTGTAACTGAATGAAACAGTAGCAGAAAGTCTCCCCTGGTTATACCTACATGTAGCCGTATCGGGTTACCAAGCCGAGAGTAAATATAGCTATGGTTTGACACGCCTACTGAGCTCATCGCTGCATGTACTCTTCACATGTGATTCTTAATTCCTTCTTAGCTCCTATGCTTGTTTAATATTCTCTATGTCATTAGTGTCCCTTTTTTTTTGTCAAATTAAAATTTATAATGCACATGTAAGGTTTATACATAAATGTTGATTCTTTTGATCTAAGTCAAATTGAAATTTGTAATACAGATGTATACTTAATTTATACCTAAATGTTGATTCTTTTTGTCTACGTCAAATTTGAAATTTTTAATACAGATATATTTGCTTTAAATGAGTGTTGCTCTGTACATAATTTCACATTAAAATATTTGAAAAAGATTTTTATGCTAACTAAGTGAGCATATAATTAATTTGGCAGAATTTAGAACAATTTGAACACTCCATACACTTTAGTAAATCTTCATGATTGATTTCATTTCTCAATTTTCACCAAATTACTTAAAAAGCAGAATTTTGCACATAAAACTTAATTTTTGATTAGCCAGTCAATTTCTTTTAAGTTTCTCTAATTTGTTTCTTTCTCAGATGGATAAACTGGGTAATGTTAAAGAAATTGAAAATAGATAGTATTACTGTATATGCTCTGATAAAATTGACCCCCAAAAGAGCAATATTAGAGGTAAATATGTAGGCCAGAAAATATTACTTTAGGTGACAGATACTGAAACTTAGCCAGCTTCCTGTCAAACAAACATCAAAACACCTTTCTATGATCAATATAATAGAGCTTAGTCATGGACAAAATTTTGATTCAAATACAGTTTATACTTTTATTTTTTTAATTTCTTATCAGAAAACTCACACGTAACTGTCAGCCTCAAAAGTAAATCTTAAGGCTTGATTTGATTCTGAAAATACATTTTTTACACGCCAGAAAAGTGCACTATTTTTTACCAATTAAGCAAAAATGATCAAGTCAAGCCCCCCAGCATTGCTTTTTTCAGTTAGACATAGAGGTTTGGCCTATGATGGTCAGCTCTGGTCAGCATTAGGCTGAACTCTGATTGTCTGGTCAGTGCACCTAATAACCTGAATCAGCTGTGGTGATTTTGACCACATATCCACTTGACCCCAGGGCTATCCATCACACCCAGCTGAGCTCTGTTCACACTAGCAATTTGAATTATCGTAGAACCAATTTAGTGTGGCGTTCCACATGCCTGCATTCTAACCAACACAGACTTGTATCCATTTAAACAAGGTAAGGTGGAAAAGACGAAATTTCCCATATGGCCTTCAAATGAGTGACTGCTTTATTTGACCCAGGGAATGTCCATGGTGTGGAAACTTTCATCTTAGAAAAAAAAATTTTGATAATGTTGATAAAATGTGTGTAGAGTGTTACGCTATCTCAGAATGAGTCAACAGTATGAAGGCTGTAAGGAAATGAAAATAAAATAATGACAAAATTTGTGAACAGTTTCATGCCATCTGAAAAATAAATGTAATGAGACAACATGAATTGTAGGTGGAAGTGGAACAACTGAAAAAAATAAAATGTAGTCAACAGTAAAATGTGTTGATTGTTTTTATACCATTTTAAAAAAATTATTAGTTAATGAGTCAACATACAGTAAAGACGGAACTTTTAAAAATTAGAAAAATGATATGTGTCAATAATTCTATGCTACCTAAAAATACAACAATGATAAAAAAGTTTCAAAACTATGGTGCCAACTGAAAATGAAGTAATGTGATAAAATTAAAACATAATTTAAATATAAGTTTATATATGTCACCTGAATATGAAATAAAAGTATAAATTAATACGTGTGCATGTATAAGAAGAGTTTAATAACAAGTGATTGTATTATGTAATGATGAAATTCCACCAAAATTAACTGGAATCAATATTATGTAATGGTGAAATTCCACCAAAATTAACTAGAATTAATATTATGTAATGATGAAATTCCACCACAGTTAACTGGAATTAATGTTGTCATGATGAAATTCCACCACAATTAACTGGAATTAATATTATGTAATGATGAAATTCCACCACAGTTAACTGGAATTAATGTTGTCTTGATGAAATTCCACCACAATTAACTGGAATTAATATTATGCAATGGTGAAATTCCAAAACAATTCCCTGGAATAAATATTATGTAATGGTGAAATTCCACCACAATTAACTGGAATTAATATTATGTAATGGTGAAATTCCACCATAATTAACTGGAATTAATACATGTTTAGTCTTTTATGACTTCACAGTAACCCTTTTGTTCCAGTGAACCTTATTTGTACCCAAGGCACATCCATGGTCAGTCGCACCTATATGTGTGTCCTTAGTAGACTTCAGAGTACATGGGACAGGGAAAAAGCCAGCATCTCCTGGCTCTCACATCTATGTGGTCCTGTTACTTTACCGCAGACTTCTGTGCCCCCATTCCCCCTCCCCCACTCCCCCACCCTCCTGCCATTCCATATTCAGATACTAGTACAAGGGCATGCCTAAAATAAACCTGCCCTTGTTGCCAGAGACAATCTTTAGTGTTAACAGTGTTAGGGTGGATGTTTACGAGCGTGAATGTCAAAACAGAAATAATGCAAAAAACGTATGCTCTGGAGAAAGGGATGAAAAAATAGTGAAAAGTTTGTTCTGATTATGACTGCAGAAATCGTGGTAAATGTACTTCAACATGTTCACTACATATATATATATATATATATATATATATATATATATATATATATATATATATATATATTTAGGGGTTGTTATTACACTTTGAGTAAACTTAAGAATTACCTGCATATATGTTTTATTTGTATTTTTAGCTGCAAACAAGTATTTACAAATGAGGTGTTTTATGTGTAGTGTGAAAAACAAAGGATTTGGAGTACCTTAATTATAGCAGTTTGCTTTGTTTTGTTAACTTTACATGCAGCCACATTAATTTCTATTCCATGCAAACAGGACTGTCCGATACCAGTACATGGAAATTAAATAATCTGAAATACTCTAAAATATCAATGTAAAATATTTCAGATGCATATTTTATGGTACATTCTTTCTCGCCTATCTCTCTAGCATTGTCATAAAATTAGAATTAGAAACTTTTGTTCATAAAAATCATTTCCTATCACATTTTATTGGGAAACTCATTGAATTCAGGAAATGTTCTTGTTAATTCTCGATCAAGGATTAAATTTTAGGTAGGATCACATACTGTGATTGATATATAATAATGATGTATTGGGCTGTATTATTAACTATAGGAGAAAGCTCTGAGGCCTGAATGAAGTGTTTAGGCACTACTGTGTACCCCTATAAGAGAAAACTCTGAGGCCTGAATGAAGTGTTTAGGCACTACTGTGTACCCCTATAGGAGAAAGCTCTGAGGCCTGAATGAAGTGTTTAGGCAGTACTGTGTACCCCTAATTCTCGGACCTGGATTAAATTTTAGGTAGGATCACATACTGGCTTTTTTTCTATAATAATGATGTATTAGGCTGTATTATTAACCTCTATAGGAGAAAGCTCTGAGGCTTGAATGAAGTGTTTAGGCAGTACTATGTACTTCTACAAGAGAAAGGACTGAGGCTTGAATGAAGAGTTTAGGCAGCACTTTGTACCCCTATAGAAGAAATCACTGAGGCCTGAATGAAGTGTTTAGGCAGTACTGTGTACCTCTATAGGAGAAATCACTGAGGCCTGAATGAAGTGTTTAAGCAGTATTATTTACCCTTATAGGAGGAAGCACTGAGGCTTGAATGAAGTGTTTAGGCAGTACTGTGTACCTATGTAGGATAAAGCACTTAGGCCTGAATGAAGTGTTTAGGCAGTATTATGTACCTCTATGGGAGAATTTAAGCACTGATCCTCGATGAAGTATTTAGGCCGTATCACATGTAAGTTCCTATAGGAGAAAGCACTGATTCTCAATGGAGTGCTATGAAGTATATGGTTTTTCCTCAATAGGAGAAAGCACACCCCAAGTGAATTAACGTACCCCATATATAGCAGATAGCAATGATCTTGAGTGAAGTATTTAGGCAGTATTATATACGTACCCAATAGGAGAAAGCAGTGATCTTGAGTGAAGTATTTAGGCAGTATTATATACGTACCCAATAGGAGAAAGCAGTGATCTTGAGTGAAGTATTTAGGCAGTATTATATACGTACCCAATAGGAGAAAGCAGTGATCTTGAGTGAAGTATTTAGGCAGTATTATATACGTACCCAATAGGAGAAAGCAGTGATCTTGAATGAAGTATTTAGGCAGTATTATATACGTACCCAATAGAGGAAAGCAGTAATCATGAGTGAAGTATTTGGGCAGTATTATACACGTACCCAGTAGGGGAAAGCAGTGATCTTGAGTGAAGTATTTAGGCAGTATTATATACGTACCCAATAGGAGAAAGCAGTGATCTTGAGTGAAGTATTTAGGCAGTATTATATACGTACCCAATAGGAGAAAGCAGTGATCTTGAGTGAAGTATTTAGGCAGTATTATATACGTACCCAATAGAGGAAAGCAGTGATCTTGAGTGAAGTATTTAGGCAGTATTATATATGTACCCAACAGGGGAGAGCAGTGATCTTGAGTGAAGTATTTAGGCAGTATTTTATGTTTACCCAATAGAGGAAAGCAGTGATCTTGAGTGAAGTATTTAGGCAGTATTATACACGTACCCAATAGGGGAAAGCAGTGATCTTGAATGAAGTATTTAGGCAGTATTATATATGTACCCCACAGGGGAGAGTAGTGATCATGAGTGAAGTATTTAGGCAGTATTATATACGTACCCAATAGAGGAAAGCAGTGATCTTGAGTGAAGTATTTGGGCAGTATTATACACGTACCCAATAGGGGAAAGCAGTGATCTTGAGTGAAGTATTTGGGCAGTATTATATTAATAGGAGAAAGTAGTGATGCTGAGTGCAGCTTGTGTTTTAAGTAGTCAGCAGTATAATGTGATCTTTTATAGCAGATCCTGGATGAAGTGTAGTAGTGGCACTCCACTGATACAAGAGATCTAAAGCCCGATATAGGATTAGGATCAAGTATTAAGGCACAGGTGGCAGTACATTTGGCTAGGTATAGGAGAAAGTGCCTAGTAATGATACTGCTCAAAAAACACTAGCTTTTATTGCAGTGTGTAAGTTATGATGAGGTGTAGAGAGTGTGTGTATATTTATATATATATATATATATATATATATATATATATATATATAGCTAAACATACACCTATAGATGATTTGACATTTAGATGAGAGGAGGAGTTAGGGTTGGGGAAACCATCAAGGAACTGTTGCCTGTGTAATCAATTCCATGTGTGGTTCATGCAACATGGTGTGGTTATATTACCTTCAAGTAAGAAACAGCTGACCCATGCTAACTGTTCTTCCTCAGCAATTGATCTCAAGACGCATGGTTAAACCTTGGAGCATAAATTTCAAGATATATCTCTTGTAATTATTAAATTTGATTAAATATCACATTCAGTTAGATTGAAACATGATGCACACCTGAGTCCCATTTTTCAGTCGTTAGCTTATGCAATTAACTTACATGTCTAAATGCTAAATGTTTAAAATTTATGTACAAAATTGTTAATGCAAAAATTACTCACACAGAATGATAATCATGACACTTTGAAAAGAAAAGGATAACAAAAAAAAATTCATTTCATCAAAAAATTTCAGTTGTTGGTAAACATTGTGTAAATTTAGAGAAATAAGCAAACAGAAAAACCTACTGTTATAGTGATGATGCAATGTGTGTTACTTTGCTGCCCGTCTATTGGGCACATATTTTTACTTACGTGGGAAGATCTGTCAGCAACATGCGGATGGTCGTGGGTTTCTGCCGGGCTCTGCCCAGTTTCCTCCCACCATAATGCTGGCCGCCGTCGTATAAGTGAAATATTCTTGAGTACGGTGTAACACACCAATCAAATAAATAAATAAATATATTTTTACTTATGTCAATAGGAGCCATTCAGATAATCATTTTCCCAGGTATAGGACAGAAAGTTTTAGCAGGATGTTGTGCCTGTGCCAGAATTCATGGGGGCGTACATTTATGTGATTGGAACTCATCAGATTGTATGTGAGGATGCCCATTTCTGAGATATAATCTCCAAGTCTTCGGATATATGTGTGTGACTTAGAGTAACTGTTTCCGTTAAATCTTACCGATAAATGTTAAATGTTTAAGATTTATGTACAAAATTGTGAATGCAGCAATTATTCAAACAGAATAATCATCATTGCACTGGTGAAAGAAAAGAGCAAAAACAAAAAAAAAAACATATGATTGGAACTCATCAAATCGCATGTGGGGATGCTCATTTCTGAAATATAATCTCTAATTCTTCGGATATATGTATTTAACTTCGAGTAACTGAGGCTGTTAAGTCTTGCCAATAACTTATTTTTAGTAGACAAGTGCGCAAACCTCTGTCTGGCAGTTGTATTTATGAATATGAAATATTCACATTAATGTGCGCAATGATGGGTTAAGTGTGAAGGTATGTAACAGTGTAATGGCCGAGTCTGTCTAATTACATAATGTCAGTGTCGCCGAGTGAGACAACAGGCAGTTCAGATTGATTGCAGATTCATAATTAGGATCAGGTCAGTAATTTGGTTGTCATGGCATCGATCGTGTCTGGCAGGCTGAGACATCATCGACTGTGAAGTATGGGTAAAGTTTTGTGTGGAATAATAACGATTCATCAAAATCTGACAGTGTGCTGGCGGCCATGTCATTTATGGAATTCACTTTGTCCATTTCTCCGCCCTGTTTTGGCATCGCACCTGACATTCTGGAACACCCCCCCACCCCCCCCCCACCCCCACCCCCTAACGGTTAAAGACAGTCAGATAAGCAGGTGATTTACGTAAAGACTTTTACAGGAATGATTTGATTGGAATGATTAATAAATCAAATTAAAAATGTGGATAAATTGCACTCAAAGCTACTCTTTCTAATGCAGAAAGATTGAGGAAATAGTGTAGGTTACTAAAGAACACACTAGATAAACAAACCTAGAAAAACGCAGCTCGAGCTATTGGGCAATGAAGACAAACCAGATCGATCGGCAAGAATTTCCTCAATTCTCGGTGCGTTAATCGTTGATGCGCCCGTTATAGCCATGGTCCTCAGTGACACAGCCCCAAATTGTTCCCGTATTCTCTCTTTTAGTTAGGAATTGGTGCATCTTATACTCACAGATAAGCCTTGAGTGTTGTAGATTGCATGTCTGTGTGGTGGGTTTTTTTTTTGGTTTTTTTTTTTTTGATTACCCTTGAGAAGCTAATCAATCAAAAGATATTCGGCAAACATTTGCATAAAGATCCCCAAAGGTTTGCTCCGTCTAGACCCATTGCAATTTCACGCAGACCCCCCAAAAAAAACAAAAAAAAAAAAAAAGGGAAGGAAAATAATGAGAAAACTGAGGCCTTGTGTACACTAATGATTGGCCTGACTTCTATCTCCTATGACTGAAGAGAGATAAGTTGAGGTGCTCTCACTGTAGGTCTGATTTTGTGTATCAGTGTATTTACTGATTGACAGATTGATGGGAATTTAACACTCATCAGCAGGAAGATTTGCTCAGCTGTATGTAGATAAGGCTAACTTCATTCAGATTAATTGGCTCTTGTTTATTGACTTACAACCTACAATCTAGGGGAAGTTACCATGGTGTACATAGCTTTTTGGTGGGGGTGAGGTGAGGAGTAGAGGTAGGGGTGGAGAGATGTAAATGTGTGAAAGTACAAATCATTTACTTCAGGTATTGGGGAAAGATGTGAAACTTTGGAAAGCTGTAACTACTGTAAATAACGTATACCCCCCCTCCCCTTACCCCCACCACCACTCCACCGCCCAAATGTTGCCTTATAGCGGCAAATCAATGACATTAACTACATCCTTTGGGGCAGAAACATACATTTTACCAGTAGGCTATTATTATAGTACCAAATAAAAAACTCAAAACAGTTTTCTAAGATTAATAGAACTCTCAGAATAAAGCAAAATCCTCAAATTAATCATGGTCAAAATTTTAGGTTGTTTACAGCTTTCGTGCTGTCATTCCCATACCTAGTCTTTCATGCAAGGATGAGTAATTGTTGAACATTGTAATATTTTGTATTGGCTTTCACAAGTGTAACAACTGAAACATTGGCACTCTAGGCGTGGGCATCAAGTTTACATGATAAGTTTATATGAGAAAGCGGTTACACTGTACCTCTTTTTTGTTATAGCACTTAAAATGAAGTGTACTTTCACAATAGCTCTTTTTTTTTTAACCCCTTATCTGTTGCAGTTTGTGTACAAGTGTTAAATATGGGATTATATTAAGTGTATATTTTTTTGGAATTGGTTGGTGTTTTATGCCATTCTCAAGAATATTTCTCTTATGCGAACAGGGTAGAGCCCAGTTGAAACCTACAACCGTCCGCAGGTTGTTGACATACCTTCCCACGTATGATCAAAGCCTGTGCAACTTATCCGTAAGAGTATTACATATAAATAGAAGTGGAGGGATTTTTTTTCTCTGTCTTACTAGTACAGCCCGACGCATACTTAAAATATCACAACTATTCATATTTCTTTTATCTTATTACAAAATCTCGCAAAAAGTAAGGTGTAATTTGTATGACAGACTTTTAATTACTTCCAGCTGAGAAACAAACAAATCAAAGATGGCAAATTCAAAGCCTGAAGTTTACCGATAGCGCACATCAGTAAAGTGACGTCTGGTATTTCCATCACCTGGCTCCATTCTGTTTCAGTCTGCAGACACTTTGAGAACAAAAACTAGACCAGCTTTATCCTCCTAGATAGTTCTCTGTGAAGTTAGTAGAGTCTTATTTTCTTTGCAAAGAGCCATGAGTCTTTCCTTTGAGTATGAAAGTCTAGTTTCTGTTGATAGTTTTGTTAAATTAGTTGATTTTTTGTTGGTACTTACTGTATATTTTTCTTTGAAAAAGTGTATTATGGGATAAATCAAGGTTGAGACTGAGTGTATATATGGGTGGAATACATGTTTGCTCTATCTCTGTCATTCACGAGAATTAAGGTGAAATTTTTTTTTTTTTTTATAAATTTTATTCAAATTGAAATATTCAAACACTGGTTATGTTCATATCAAATCGGATTGTTGCTTAACTTTGTAGTGGTATAATAAAATCAGAAATGAACTAGTTATTAAGAAAATATGAGAGTTAGCTGTCAGAAAAATAATCATATTGTTTATTCCTACAAACAAATAAAAGGCATCATGTCAAAACTTGAGTATAAAACATACAATCTCTGAATAAGCCCATTACTTTGCCTGACTAATTGAGGTAGCAGTTTTGCCTCACAGAGTTATGCCCCCTGATCTGCCTGAACTCTTTTGTAAAAAGCACATGGTTTTATTTACATCTGTTGGTAAAGGCTTGACGTCAGTGGTTCAAGGGAACTGTGTAACCTTTCTCAAGTGCTCAGGAAACCTCACATCCCTGCGTTCACTAAGTTTGGGGGAGTGTTTGGTAGAATATAGGGTCTGTTTGTCAGAGTACGGGACAAGTGAGGTTGGCTTTTTATGTAGGTTTGGGCAGGGTGAGGGTACACAAAGCACAGGACGTGTGCCCCTCAACGCACCCAGCTAGCATGGTCAGCTTACCCCAGAGAATCATGAGTACGCCTTCACCAGGCTCAGGATCGCTGCTAAAACAGCTCAAATTGTTGTCTAAAGATGATAGGTATTTCACGTAAGTTCATACACATTTATTTGTTTACTTTTTTATTTGATTCTTGCTAATTCCTTAGGCCTGCTGAAGAATTTTTCACTTATATGATGGCAGCCAGTTTTATGGGTGGGGGGAGGAAACTGGAGCCCCACTACCACCCCCCAACCCACCACCACCACCACCCCCCCCCCCCCCCCCCCGGCATAAACCACCGACCTTTGGCAAGGTTTTACTTTGTGACATGTGACATAACAGATTTTACACACCATATTGGTGGAAGACAAGTAGCCTTCAGAGAACGTCGGACTGCGCAAACGGACGGCCACATAGTCAGTGATAATTAAATCACAGAATTTGTCGCACAGGTTTCATGGTAACAGATTTAACGCCGTTGTTTGGCAGGAGGTATATATGTTTTGACATCATGGGAATATACACTGCTGACATTTGTACGTGTAAGGCTTATCACCTCAACATTTATCAGCCAACAATTCACAAACTGTGTCACCTTTGAATTTTGCTTTTCTGGACGGCTGACTGTATTTTTTGGTTATTATAAACCCTTCTAGTGGACCTGAAAAACAAAGTTCTTTTTCAGTCTACGTTGGAATTGCTACCCGTGTTTTTTAGTGTTATTTTATATGGGACCTATAAACAGGTAATTAGCATAAACATTCACAGCTAATACTTCAAGTGTATGCATACATATTATCACCTTGGTCAAAAATTTCACGTCCACTTAAACTGAGGACAAGGCTTATGTAAGCATATATGTATATCCATATACATATATATGGCATATGCACCTGTATCTCTATGGTATGTTACAATGTTTTTGCATACACCTGTTGTGCATGTTTCAACGTGCCTCAAACCACCTGACTGTATCATCTGGAACATTATCTGATAAATGTCGCTTTGTTCTTGAATGTATAAAATAGTTTAACATTGAGACAGTTTTTGACCGACGGATTTTTGAAAACTTAGCTTGATAAGTAAGTTTATAAGCTAGTGTATTTGTTTTGTGTTTGCTGTTGCATACATATCTGCGGAGAAGTGGCATGTGTATATGACATGCTGTACATGGTCAGCCTGCCTGACGTATTCGGTATCTGTAATTCTACGATGTATTCTGAAAGCGGTTGTTGAGTAATATAACACTTAACAGTGGGAACTGGACCATGACATGTTCAGTTTTATCATGTGAGTTAAGCATTAATGCATAAACCAGGTAGATCAACGCGGTAGTGTAAACAATTCAAAACTTATTTTAATCACTATACCTGCTCAGACATATGTGTGCATATAACTAGTCAGGAAATAGGTTAAATATTATATTAAAAACAAGGTGAAACAAGGGTGTAGTTTAATCTCAATGGGCTCTACAGTGACCTGATTTTACCTGATGTTGAATGTGAACAGAAAATTTTGCCAGCCAGTTAACCTGGCCACATTTGTAACAGTTTAACAATAGGGATGCCAGTGAGCCATGGTTAAGCTCTTTAGCTTGTGACAGCTGACAGCGGATCAATTGTGGGACAAACTGAAGATGCTGAGAACTGTGTATGGCTGGTGTCATTCTAGCTGACTGTGTGCACGCATGGCTTGGCCTTGACAGAACCCTCTGGCAATAAAACTACCTGAACATGTACCATGTTTATACAGGCGTGTTTGCATGAGTTTTCTCCCCTTACCTGAATCCACGCATTCTCTTACACTCTGTTTAATCAACTGTCAATGTACCGCTCATCTGCGTTCATGTTTATGTACATTATAGCACAGTTTGAGACCAATTATTAGCTCCGTTTGAGAACCTGAAGTAGGTAAATATTAAAGTGAAAGAAAAGGTTATTGAATAAAGTCCATCTTTAATACATTTACAGTGTAAGCTAGAGGTTTCAAACAGAATTTCAAAGTTCAGAACTTCAGTTTGCATCCTCAGAAAGAGCTATTTGAAGATGTACTTTTGTTTGATTGAAAAAGTTTACCAACACCCTTATTTTTAAAAAATCATGCATTATTCCTTAATATTAAGGTTTATTGATATTTCATTTTCTGCTATTTATACCAGTCTTTTATTTTCACCAAAGATTTATTTATTTTTTTTATTTGATTGGTGTCTTACGTTGTACTCAAGAATATTTCACTTATACGACGGCGGCTAGCATTATGGTGGGAGGAAACCGGGCAGAGCCTGGGGGGAAACCCACAACCATGCGCAGGTTGCTGCCAGATTTTTCACCGAAGACCCTTCACTCATATGTAATTATATAGGCCTGTACTCATTCGGACAGTGTTCTAATAAATTTGATATATATACTGATATAAAACACAGTAGATGTAGCACATACATGGACTAACAATAATATGTCAGTCACAGGGAACAAAAGGAAGTATGTGTGAACAAGATAAAACAGATGTCAGTATTTCCAACGGTTACTTCTCGCACATCAGAGTTTATGCTCTGTTCAGACTCTGCATGTGTTTTATATAAGCATTCGATCAGTCCGCTGCAAAGGCCGGGGATTCAGAGATGCTTGTTACAGTATTTTATTTACCTGAAGACTTTAAATCTAGACGTGTGTAAGAAAGTTGTTATCGCCTGAGTTTACAATCCTGCTTTTGGTTGAGAAAATATTTGTGTATTCTCCGTGGAATTCTGACTCTGTGCGTGGAGGTGATTAGAGAGCACAAACCAGAAGTACAGACACATCTGTAGCCACGTGCCTGACCTTTGACACCTGACCTGACCTAATTCTCACCTGGTTACGTAATGGACATGTCTGACCATGCAGGCCTGGTGGCAATGTAGCCAGATAACACCTATGTGTTAAATTGGTATCTGTTGGTATGTTGAAATTGACATTTAGTTCAGGTACAGTGTGTACCAATTGTGCATCATTGAGTTCGTTTTGCTTTGACCAGCTATCCAGTTATGGTCACTATATATATATATATTCTAGTGAAACTTATAGGTAAAAGTTTATATACCTGGCTAAATTAAATGTAATGCACCTTGAATATATTTGTAAAGGCAGTTTGCCTTTCATTTGTACAGAAGCTTATGATGATATTATTTGTTATCTCTTAGGAATTAATGCAAAATGATAATAAATATATATATAGAAATCAAATATTCTTTCATCCTTCAGGTGATCAGCACACAAATTTTGATCACATAAATAGAGTACTGTATAGGTGAACAGACAGGATTCTTACGGATAACAACTCCTGTGTTTATTAGCTGGTAACGTTTCAGTATAGCTTCTATTACCATTCTCAAACCGTATGACATACAGAAAATAGAGCACTGACTCTATGAATCATCTGTTAATATAATAGATACAGTGTCATTTGTGTGAATTCTCCGTGGATAGTTTGATTTTTACCTATTTCCTGTGTAAAGTTAATTGCAAAGGTTATTTTATGGTTTCTAGGTCACTGCATTTATGAAATGATCATCATGCGTGTAAAAGAATTCTTGTTAAACAATAATCAAATACATAAATAAATAAATATGTATATAGTCATGCACCAATCTGCATTTTGGCAGTGATCGTGTGTGCTTGTTTGTATGTTATTCATATTGCTACATAGGAAGTTCCAGATAGACCTAGCATTTAAAGATGACGTGGAATTTTTTTTTTTATACATATCATTGGAGATGATTATGTTAATACTATCATTTTCCTGGCTGGCCGTGAATAATAGGGAGTGTTAATTGACAGAGTCGGCGTTGTATTATGGTCCATACACAAGCACGTATATTGTGTAATGCCAGATCATAGAATAGTCGTTTGATTGTGTGTGTTACACCTGAAGGCGTCCATTGTGTCAATTGCAGGGGACTATTGTAGTATTGGGACCTTCACAAAGTCACTTGGAAATCCGGGCAGGTGTCTGACATGGTCACATGTAATAATTACTCCATTGTGACTGCAAGTGTCAATTGAAAGTTTATGACTAGCCATAGACCAGACAGGAAGGAAGGAAGGTCAGACGCTTGTACCTAACTGGCTCCAGCTCACCTGCCTGCATGGATTTACCTGTACTCGTCGAACTTTTTGACCTCTGGATTTCTACGTATTTCACTCGTGAATGCGGTTAGAATTCTCCTGATTAAATTCCACTGTTACTCGATCAGGATCTGTATATATTCTGTGTCGTACAGTTGCGGCCATGGAAATTGTCTCTGTCAGACCCGCCAGTATTCCAGGAATTACCGTGGAAACCTGCCTCAGGTATACAGTCTTAGTTTTAGTTTTGTCAGGTGAAAAGAAGAAGCCACATGAAATCCTCGGTACTGCTCTGGATGGTTATGATAAATATTATTAAAGTACATTTATGGATCATGGGACAAAATTACAGATGTTTCATTAAAAAAAAGTAGAACATGCGTGAAAGTGAAAAGACAGCACCTGACTAATGTTTATGTCCACTGAAAGACTAGCATTCAAAGTATCTTAAACTGGCATTAAATTTTTTTTTTTAGATTTTTTCAACCCAGTAAAAGTTTAGTGCAACTTTGTCTTGTCACAGCTTCAGCCCGTCTCCATTATCAACAGCAAGCTGAGGTCACTTTTAGTCTAGCTGTCTAACATGGAAGGTATTTCCCCTAAAATAGTCTAATCAGTAGCCTATGGCAGATAAAAGTTGTGCAACTTCAGCGATGAAGGACCAAGTGAAAAATAGCTTTCTTGGAAATTGGACATACTGGTAGGATATTTCTTCCACTTATTTCTTGTTCATACAGTAGACCTACTATATTGTTTATACAGTTTCTGAGTAGCCTGCAAATGCACAGATGGGATATTCCAGGTTCATGTCGTAGCTTACCGGTTAATTCTGACATCTTTAAATGTTTACAAAATTACAATAGAATTGTTGTACAACTGGATTCATGCTCAATTTTGAAACAAATGGAAGTCAATCTAAGCACCACTGAGGCTGATCGAGGCATTCAATTGTCGCTGGATATCATGCTTCAGTTTTGCAGTAATGGATCCTAAGATTTGAGAAGTGCTGACCTAGTTATTACAGTCGTCAGATAAAGCACCTCGGCTTGAAAACCACATTTCAGCAATTTCCTGTATTTTATTAAAGAAAACAGAAAAATAACATCTTTTGTATGTGAGAAAGACAAAGGGCAAAAGTTAAAATCTTCAGTTTTAACAAATTCAGAGAAAAAAAAAATTTATATCATAAGATTTCATTTTAAGCATTGTCCGATGAGATGTCATCTTCTCATTCTCATAAACCTACAGCACCCTTTGTGAATTTTTCCCTGACTCTGATATTTGTTATTTAGCAACTGCATGCTGACTAAAAGCTAGCATGAATGACATAAATTGTATTTGTATATAATTTGAACAGCGTGTCTAAGTAGGCCCAAAGACTACTGGGGAGATGACAGCCATTTGAGCTGGGACTTTATTCTGCTGTCTGACATAATTTGTGATACCGTTGTTGAATATTACAGGGCTTGTAAATCAACTGATTTTACGTCTGTGGTGGTCATTCAACACTGTGTGAAATAGTGCTTTGGCTACACATAAAAAAACTGTTGTAAATGATCTTAAAATGATATTTATATCAGTAGGTCTGTGTTATCGTATGTCACTTCATGAGGTGAATGGGTAAAGGCTAGGTCACGGCTCAGGCCGCACAGTCTGATAGCAAAGTGTTTGATTGGATAAAATTCTCAAGATTGTGATTCACACCAGGTATTTGTGCAGCATTGTCATTTTGATCTACATGTTATTCGGTGAAATATCATTTAAATATTAAAAGTATAATACTTTTCAGGAAGCTTAACTATCCTGCTTTTGATTGAAATATGTTTTAGCCAGGTGCTGTCTTGTCGTTTAAACTCTTGGTTAAAAAGCAAGCAGCTGATGAGTTAATTCGATCTTGCATGTTGTACATGTTCAGAAACATTTTTTATCTGTAGCTCTCAGGCTCAGTGATCTTTCATTAGTGGCTATATAGCTAGTATATATAGCTGTGGTTATATTCATCTGACCTCATGTTTTGTTTTTGTAGTGGCTTTTTTGTTTGATTTTTGTTTTTTTTTAATTTTGTTATCGCAAGTTTATAGAACCCTTTGAGATCATATAGTTTTTCTTAATTCCCTGCAATTTTGGCAAATATTTTCCAATTTCTGTTTGATTGATGTGCTTGACCAGTAACTTTGAGAGAATCAAGGGGGATAACTTGCCATTGCATAGAACAAAGAGATGACTGTATATGCACTTGTATATATTATGCATTGCTGCATCCTGCAGAGAGACATTTGTCTGTCAGCAAATAGAAGTTCAGATTATGTAGATTTAGTTCTGTTGTAGTTGTACTATAAGCTTAGCTATCAGACCGTATGGCAATTTAGAAACAATAATCAATCAAGCAATCAATTTGTGCTTTGCCCTCAGCGTTCTGCAGCCAGATTATGGAGATGCGTATAGGTGTTAAATGGCTCTGTGCTCTACGGTACGAAATTCATCAGTCGAGCCAGATCATATGAATATCACATCAAGGCAAGTGAGCTTAGCGAAGATGCCTTAACACGATATTCAGTCTGGTGAGCCAAACAAAAATCTCTGTATCACCTAGCAGAGGGCCATATAACATCTCTCTCACCATTGTCACAAACTCCTCAATGATGATTAAAACAAGACTGAAATTTGTGAAAAAGGCAAGTTTTTATATGTTTATTTTGTTTTACTTGCAGACATCATTGGCAAGATTATTTTTTATAATCTACAGTGCGGAGGTTAGTGTTTTGGTCATAAGGGTATAGTGACACAATCAATCACAATCAGTGAAATATCCACGGCTGTCACAAGTTGGTATTCACCGATACCATGGTGATAAATATTGGTATATTTCTCATTTTTGTCAAAGGTCAGGTATTAAGTATCTAGGGAATTAGTATCTATTAGTAATTGAAACAAAGACCATTGCATTCTAGAAAGTGCAAATGACAATTGTACTTTATGCCCTGTTTTTTAAACGTATGCTAATGAAATATTGGATGCATTTCTCTTTTTCTCGGGCTACCTGTGAAATTAAGATATCGAGATCAAATAATTTGCTGAGAGGTTATGAGTGCTAACATGTATGGCCTGGTGGAAGGATCATGGGCATTTATTGACTTCCACTCTGATCAGTGCCGTTAACACTTGAATAGGTAAAGCTGTCTTGAGCATCAAGACAGAAGTCTAAATTTATAGCTAGGAGATACTGAAATTGTTGGTTTCCAAGACAACACTTAAGACGTGTGAGGAGCATTTATGCGATGCAGGTTAATAAATCTGTTATGATGCTGCTATATACAGATTTTGACTTGATGATTGTTAAATATGGTGAGTAATTAAGGTGTAATTATATCAGGGAATCTGTGTTGCTATGGCGATATCAGATGAATATTCTTGAAATACCTATAGATGAAATTAGGCTGGCTTGGGATCACATAGTGCTACATTTAGTTTTTATGCCTTATTAGGGTCCTCAGAAAGATATGTGTGGTGTTGTGTTCTCTTAGTGCTGACTTATATTGATCTTTTTTATTGATTAATTGTGTAATAGTAACTGGAGACATGTGTAGCTGATCAGCTAAGATAATCAGTGGATTTCCTGAAATGGCCATATAAATTTCAGTTGAGTATGGAGCTAACTTGCATGCCGTGTTGACATTTCTGTAGTTTTATATTTGATCGTCGACCTAATTTGTTCACTTTAAGCAGGTTATTCTCCTTTACGTGTACTTTAATAATTTTACCATAATACATATATCTGTTCAGCTTTCGACCTAATTTGTTCACTTTAAGCAGCTTGTTCTCCTTTACGTGTGCTTTAATAACTTTACCATAATACATATATCTGTTCAGCTTTCGACCTAATTTGTTCACTTTAAGCAGCTTATTCTTCTTTACATGTACTTTGATAATTTTACCATAATACATATATCTGTTCAGCTTTCGACCTAATTTGTTCACTTTAAGCAGCTTATTCTTCTTTAGGTGTACTTTAATAATTTTACCATAATACATATATCTGTTCAGCTTTCGACCTAATTTGTTCACTTTAAGCAGCTTATTCTTCTTTACGTGTACTTTAATAATTTTACCATAATACATATATCTGTTCAGCTTTCAACCTAATTTGTTCACTTTAAGCAGCTTATTCTTCTTTACGTGTACTTTAATAATTTTACCACAATACATATATCTGTTCAGCTTTCTTACATAGAAAGATAAGCCCATATATAATAATTTAATTAATTCGTGACACGTTCACTTCATGTCCAGCTCAAGTCTAAAGACTGAAATACCTTCAGAAATATTTTAGGTTTTTATCTTCATGCTCTTTTGTTGTAAGTATTCCAGATCCCAGAACAGATCCCAGCTACAGGATTACAAAAAGTCAATCCACTTTATTTTTTTTATTTTTCACCATACGAGTGAATGGGTTTTTCAGAAATGGAAGCTATAAACACCAGCTCTTTAAGAAGTGTTGCAATTAAGGAACACCTCCTGATCAGAGAACGCTTCAGAGGCTCCTGGGGAGATTTGAACACTGTTTTACCCTCTGGGCACATTGTAGCTCTGGCCAAAAATATGGCAATCTCCAGTCAGCTGTATGTTATTTTGTGATGCATGTTAACAAGCTAATCTAAGGCAAGCTACATTGTAACCTTGTTACCTTAGATTCACTACTGATGTGTTTGCCGCATAATACCTGCTCCATACTCACCAAGCAGCTTAAGACTTAAGTCAAAAATTCAAACACAGCTCCGGTTAAAATGTTTGGCTCTAGGAAGTCTGAAATTTATGCATTGAATCTTCACAGCAATGTACCAACCACACTTTGAGATCTTTCTTCGTGTTATTTTGTTTTTTCAAGCCTATGCAGTTTATGACTTCAGTTGCTTTATAAAAACGGGCCCTGGATTTTATTTCATGGTGTATTCACTTATCAGTTATTCTTGAGTCTATATTTCTTGCACATTGAAGAGTAAACAAAGATCAATTAATGACTTTTGCCAGTTAGTAGTTCAGTTCTAGCTTTTGCTGGTATCGCTCCTAATTTTAATTTGAGGGTCATCACTTTGTCAAGCCCAAGGGGCAGTGCATGTATATGGTCCAAGGCTTGGCTTTATATGTCTCCAGTATCCACGCAACTCACTGTTTCACATGTACATGACATATGTTTGAGTAAGGCATTAAACATAATAATCAAATCCATGAATGAATGTATAAATTCCGTAGCCAGTCAACTGCCATCATATACCTAGATTAATTATAGTCATCCTACACCTTTTTTCAGCTTCAGCAAGCAGCTGTATATGTTCTTAATTAATTTGCTTGGTTGGTCTGTCTGTTTGTCAATGAATTGGTTTGTCAAATTTTGGACATTTAGTCTTTAAACATATGGGCTATTCACCTCACCAGCAAGGTAGTGGACTGGATTTGGACTGGTTTTTATTTGTATGTCCATAAAAGAACACAGTTTTGCAGAAGTTACACGATCATCAACGAGGGGACTGGGTGGTGCTATTTTGAATTTGTACTCCATTATGCATGTGTACAAATGTTAAAACACAACCCTTGTCGGTCTAGTCGGACTATATACAGTGTGGCCATGCGTTTGGTTACGTTTGTGCCTGTGTGTACAGACAGCTTAAGGTTAATGGCTAATTTAAAGCTCATACACACACAGAGGGGTTAACATTATACTTTGATCCCAAAGTACATGTAGCTCGCTCTGTTTTCCAATTCGGATAATCTCATTGACTCAGTCTTACAGAGACTGTGCCCAGTGTGGCTGGTGGCCAAGTACATGTACTGGCGAGATCATTCTACACATGTTTATGTATATACATACATATATATATATATATATATATATATATATATATATATATGTACCTGAACAAGAACAAGCACAGCTCTGTAAAGTATTACAATTCAAGCTATGCTTCATGGGAGGCGGTGAGTCTTAAAAGGCTGAATGTTGTACTCAGAACTGTGCTTGTAATTTTTGGAATATTTTTTTTTTATCAGGTTTCACTGTTAGTTTTGATGTAATTTATATCTTATTTGTTTATGATAAAGGATTTCTCAATGCTCCAACTCTCCTCCACTTTACAACAATGAACAGAGGAAGTGATACATGCTTATATGTTGTGTTTGATGGACAAATATGCAGTGTATCACCCAGAGACATACATGTATAACTACAAGTGTTGATGCATGGGCCGACAGTTACAGGTATGATATTTGATGTCGTCAAATATCTGCCACATTTAGCTTAATTCACTTCAGAGTTACACACATAGTTGTCCATGTTATTTCCTGCACAGTAAAGCCCATTTTTATGAAAATTACCATAAATTTTGCATTGGTACAAATATGTAAATGTTTTTGAACAATATATTATATCATTTCAGTTTGGTCAGGCGTCTATAATAAGATCTTTAAAATTTTAATACTCTTCTTCCTCTTGGAACTGGGAACTTTGCAAAAGTTCATAAAATGAGTTTCTTTTTTGCGTAAATGGCATTGTTTAGGTTATAAAATCATATGGCTGTATGGTTTACGAGGAATGCTGTCAAATTGACTGTCAAAGTTAATAAAAGTAGTTTCAGGAAATTAATGTATGTACCAATGTAATGTTTTCCTGATCTTTCAGGGCCATGAATGACTCCAACAGTGAACACAGCAGACTTCTTAATAATTAGTGATATAACACCTACATCTAATATGATATAATACCCTTTATCTGTCACTTGCTACTACGCAGAACGCCATTGACACGCATTCGTTATGTAAGGTTAATTTAATGTTGGTCCGTAGTTATTAATATAGCATATTAGTCTGTCAAGTCTTTCTGCATACTTGTGAGCTGATGGGTTAATTTGTTGTAATTTGTCCATTCAATAAAAGCACATTTCCAATTCCATTATTAATATCGGATTCTGTCTCCAGGCATTGATGGCAATGACAGGTGCTTGCCAGGTGTGCTCCAAGCTGTGACCCTGCCTTAAGATTGCCTGCCCACTAAAGAGCTGGGGCTGAGCAGGTTCTCAAGATATATCTCAATGCTATTTATACATAGGCCTTCTTAAAGTTATGTTCTGTAAGAGACTGATAGCAGAGTGGGGTGATTTGCTCTGGTACTACCAATCTGGAGGCAAACCTAAAGATTGGGCGACCTTTGCCTCATCCTGGGGCTTATTTGATGACCTTCCCAGACACGCTCTTCTGTTAAAGTCACCCAAAGCTCTGTAGTGGTGGCCATTTATTATAATGCTATCATTTGGGCATGCCAGGTGCCCTAAGTGTGTCAGGTGGGAGATTTTGCGCACATAGGCATTCTGTAGTACATCAGAGGTAGATGTACATTTGCCTTTATGGAACGATATTGCCGCTAATTAAGCCTGTGGTATCTGTGCACATAGTTCCAGAATAATTGTGGCCGTTTGCGTCAATGTTGTACATGTAGGTTCAACAACATGGGTGGTATAGATGTGCACCAATAATAATGTGAATACCTTTTTAATGTTTTATTCATAGGGTCTGGAGGTGTCCTCCAAAAGGACTTTTCCACAAAAATTAAAAATTGTAAATGGCCAATAAACAATCAGAGGGTCAGCTAATGATGTTGTAATTTTTGACATTAAGTAAGTTTTGAATATTGATAAGCACTTAAAAAAATTACTTCCTTTTTATCTAGTTTATACTACTTGAAGTCCTGGTGTAATACTCCATAATGGAACTGTTTTTGGTCTGTTGGCTTTTGATTATCTTTTATCCAAAAATAATCAAGCAAAAGGCTTACTTTGTTTACAGTAAAGCGTAAATTATGAGAAGCTAAACACCAGAAGTATCAAAACGAGTGTGTCTTAATATTACCAATGCATTAGTGAGTCAGCACGTACATGTATTTTATCAATATGTTATCACATTTAATGTAATTGGATGTATGTATTGATTCATGGTAGAGATTTGAGCAAAACACATCATACATGTGGTATGAAATGGATAATCAACTTGTGAAGGGATTTAGGTATGTATTTGATTTGTGTTTTACACCGTACTCAAGGTGTAAAAATCAGAGAAAGTTTGTGTTTGTTTTATTATGTACTTACATCACAAAGAAATTGCCACCAAGAACAACATTTATATATTGCTTTGAAGAATTGGAGTTAAGTGCACCGGTATCAAGGCCTAAGTAGTTTGCCTGTAGAGATGAATAATAATTGAGATTTCACGCTCACCATTGTAGGTCTGGAATACCGTTGTCTGATTTTGTATTTGATTGACAAGGACAGTTTAGCCTGCAGACACATAGTAGTGCTTTACCTGATTGGCTACTTTAACATGTAAATGGATCAGGCAATTCGGTCAGCTCTAATTTGCTTGAATGACAGAGTTGGTACACTTGAGATGTAAGTGTATACTTATACTTACCAGGGCGTGATATGTGTGCGTGTACATATGGGACAGTGTCCTTCTGAACCTGTTAAATCTACATGGAGCAGCTGACTCAGTCTGGAAATAACACTTGTGTTGATATTACACAGTTCTTTATATGCTGTACATTACACTCATCTTGACATTACACAGTTCTTGATATGCTGTACATTACGCTCGTCTTGACATTACACAGTTCTTGATATGCTGTACATTACACTCATCTTGACATTATACAGTTCTTGATATGCTGTACATTACGCTCATCTTGACATTACACAGTTCTTGATATGCTGTACATTACGCTCGTCTTGACATTACACAGTTCTTGATATGCTGTACATTACACTCATCTTGACATTACACAGTTCTTGGTATGCTGTACATTACGCTCATCTTGACATAACACAGTTCTTGATATGCTGTACATTACGCTCATCTTGACATTACACAGTTCTTGATATGCTGTACATTACACTCATCTTGACATTACACAGTTCTTGGTATGCTGTACATTACACTCATCTTGACATTACACAGTTCTTGGTATGCTGTACATTACGCTCATCTTGACATAACACAGTTCTTGATATGCAGTACCTTGCGCTCGTCTTGACATTACATACTTCTTGATGTGCTGTACATTACGGTTGAGATTGAGGTTTTCGTCTCACATTATCAGTGTAGGGTTTGATACTGGCGTATGTAATGTAAAGTATATATGTATATACAGCAATGAATACATAAAAAAGAAATGAAGTGGAAAATGGTAAAATCCGACAGAAATTAATACCTCCAATAGAGTGATACATAGAAACATATGCTTATGTGCAAACTGGCTTTCGGGGAAAAAAATTTACCTAGTTTTCTGATCTGAAATCGAGGACAAAAATGTGCTAGTTTGAGGTCTTATCATCTTCGTGATCAAGTTTTAGTCATCACCTGACGTTTTCCGAAACTTATCTGTAAAACTAGGGGTCACCTGTTGCACTGAAGAAATGGTGGTAGCAGGTTTGTATTGGCTATGATTTACCAAGGAATTTGTAAAGATTGTGAAATGTACTCTAATTCTCCAATCTTATCAATATTTTGAAACATTCTGATAGAACAATGGGGTGCAGAGAAAAAACTGTACAGTTTTATCAAGCTTGCATCTTTGATGACCCAAAACAAATCATTTTTGTTTATTTTATTTATTTTATTTGCTTGGTATTTTACGCCATACTCAAGAATATTTCACTTATACAACTGCAGCCAACATTATGGTGGCTGGACACCGGGCAGAGCTTAGGGGAAATCCACAACCATCCGCAGGTTGCTGCCTGACCAGATCATTTTTGTGTCATTTTCGTAAGAATTGTATACATAAATTCCACAGAAAAAGTGCTTCAGTCGTTGAAAATGTTGAACATTGAGAGTATATGAAAAAAAGTAATTTACCCCATTCCACCCAATAGATAAAGAAGTACATACGTATATCCTAAATGACCTAAACTTTTGCCCACAAAAGTGCATTTTTAGAGGCAAATAAATGTCACGAAATAGTGTTTTTGGTGCTGAAACTTACAATTTTCCAGCAGAACTTCATCCCAACCTCAAAACACCTTTCTAAAATCATGAGAAATCTCAGGACCAGGGAAAATGGGCAAGTTAGTCATGAGCGACATTTGTGGTTATTTAGTGTACGTGTACATTTAGTATACAGATAAATGAAAGTGAGATATGAAATGAACAGACTTAATTCATTTGAGCGTGGATGATGTGACACGATTTTATATGTGAGAGGCAAAGTCGTGTGTTATAGTCAAGTTGATATATTACAATCAGTTGTGCATGTCTGACTTCATTATAGATGTACATTTACGTCATCACATGTGGTCTTACATAGTCATAGAAAAAACAAAACGAAACAAAAACAACAAACACTGGCAGCAAGAGATTATATAAGGATGTTGACAAGATATTTAAATTAAATCAAAACAGAGTTTAGCATGTATCATGTATGTATTTTTTGTATGTTTTATTTTTTTTTTCATTTACTTTCTTTTTTATTTAGTTATTATTTTTTTTTGTGGTTTGTTTATTTGCTGATAGTAAATATTGATCCTCTTACATATGATGTGATAGCTATTAATTCATCCCCCCCCCCTTTGGGACCCTCGATTGTTGTCCAGATCCATTCAGGCCCTGAATGACCACTTCCCATAAGGACCTGCAGTTCAGTATTGTACTGGTCAGTGTAATGTTTCATACTGCCATAGTGTCAGAGTGAACTGGTCAGTCAGGAAGACTTCAGGATAAAGGATCTGGGATATTCCACCCTGACCTTCACTCCTATACATGTACATACAGCCTGGAGAATAGCAGCGGTGACATTTGATTGGCTCTTGACATGCTATTATCCTGCTTACAGGATTGGGCCCTTGTGGGAAAGAGGCGTGTTGACAGGGTTTATCCTGTCCTAGATTTGCCACATGTTGACGGATGGGCATCTAAGTGCCAATATGATAACAGCATGGCTGCTAGTAAAGGAGTGACAGAGCTGAGGGATTTTCCTTGTAAAAGGACCTTGTGAAAAACACCATCGGGTAGAGTACTTGATAACCTGTATGTTTGGCAGTATAAGTATGAGCAGTAGCACAAAGTTTAGTTTCCACGGGGCAAAGTTTACCTATATTGTACATTGGATGTACAGTTTGTTTAAAGTGGAGCAGTTTAGGAAAAGTCTAGTTGCTGCAAGAATTCATGATAACTTTGATACTTGAGTGAATTCGTAGCCAGTACAGATTTTCACTTTTCGAAGACTTCTTGAAAGGCATTGAAAACTGGAAAGGAATTTAACAATCTAATACAGTGGTTCATTGAATACTGGAATTACAAGCTCATACAGTATTGGAACCCGTGGTTTTGAAGACTTCAGGCCAGACAGTGAATACTGGAATTACAAGCTCATACAGTATTGGAACCCGTGGTTTTGATGACTTCAGGCCAGACAGTGAATACTGGAATTACAAGTTCATACGGTATTGGAACCCGTGGTTTTGATGACTTCAGGCCAGACAGTGAATACTGGAATTACAAGCTCATACAGTATTGGGACCCGTGGTTTTGAAGACTTCAGGCCAGACAGTGAATACTGCAATTACAAGCTCATACAGTATTGGGACCAGTGATTTTGATGACTTCAGGCCAGACAGTGAATACTGCAATTACAAGCTCATACAGTATTGGGACCCGTGGTTTTGAAGACTTCAGGCCAGACAGTGAATACTGGAATTCCAAGCTGACACGGTATTGAAATCAGTGGTACTGGACAGGCTGAGCATTGACAGGCCAGGTTACAACAGTGATTATTAATGATCATCAGGATACGTGTTATGTAGAGCATTTTGAACACCCTGCTTATGTAATGTGAAATTAACGCAGCCATATTGACATTTAAGTGTCAGCTGTGTCATATCCATCTGGTTATAGCTACATGATAACAAAAAGGCAGCTGACCTGCCCTGGTTTAGGGTTTTTTTTCCCAAGCCCCCAGCTGGTGTGTCTGTCCAGTTACTGGTTTACAGCTGTGAGTGTATCACTTGGGCATCCTGCTATGCTGGATACACATTTGCCTGTCTGTATCACCCCTGGTGCAGTTAAGTTATATCACCCCCTGACGGAAAACAGACCTCCATGTAGAAGGAGCTCGGGTTTTTGATTACTGGTGTTAAAGTTGTCAGCTTAAGCCGTTTCTGGGATCTGTTAAGTAAGGACTGTTTTTATGTTGGGTTTTTTTTTCTTCCATTTTTGTGGTTTTGTTTGGATGCCACAAAGGCCTACATTTCATCAGTGCACTTGAATGTTACAATGTGTCGGATGGAAGCTGGAATACAGTGGATGTTAAAAGTTACATTGGCAGAGGATTGATGACATTTGATCTAGTCTTGAATGTAGGGAAAGCCAGCCTAGCATGCCCTCCAGTCGAGAAACCTTTCTACAATACACAGCATCCTCACCACATGTCCATCTAGTTTCCAGCGCTGCATTGCCTTTATTGTTCTTCTGAATGCGCTTACACGGAATCTGTGCAGAAGACACAAAGTTTACCCTCCGCACCACGGTGCTGAAGTTAGCCCGCATAGCGACCTATCGGGCTTCGCGGTGAAGCCGTCCTTGTGCTCCCGATTGCCTCATCTCTTTGTCAGAGAGTATAATTTCCATCGGTGGCATTAGCAGTCTGCATCAATCCCTTCTCCTAACAGATCGTGTATCGAGAGAAAACCCGAGATACATGCATCGATGTGCCAGCCTCTCAGCGGCAGAGTCTCAAGCCCTACGTGTTTCCTAATTGATCACGGTCACAACGACGACATCGTGCAGAATTATATTGATTGCATCGGTGTAGGGCTAGCTGTCAGATCCAAGGATTGGGTTTGTATCGTCTTGCTCTCTCAAGAAACTTACCTGTGTCATTTTATTAGAAGCTGATCAAAACTTTTTACACAAAAGTGAACCCCTGTTTAATACCCCAGGGGGAGAGAAGGGGAGTGATTTGTTCAATTCCGGGGCTTTGTGTTTGAGGCTACATTTGGAAGTGTTATCGTAATTTGATTGGGTGGTTCTATATACGTAACTCTGACCTTACGCACAGTGGATGCGGTCAGTCATGGTGGATAAAGTAGAGGAGGACATGGTCTGGGAATTTTCCAAGAACCGAATGACCAGCTCTCAGACCATGTCATTGTCAACATCTTCCACGTCTTCCTCCGCGACTACCTCTGGCCACTTGCCTGGACTGCGACGACACAACTACATGGTGCGGTCACTTTCTAACACCGTCACAGAACTCCATCATCAGGACCAGTTTTGGTCAGGGCCGGGCATCCTACTGGGCAACAGGAAACGCCCTCCCGGACTGGGACTGGATGGTATCCACCCTTCGTTCAGGTGGAGTATGTCTAAAGATAGCAGGTATTGAATTCTTTTAAGATGGAGATTGCCATATAGCTACAGTGAAGATGTACATGCATACAGTCACATGGATAGCTAAAAATTTAGTCATTTTAGTTGTCATTTTTCTTTCTTTTATCGTAGAGGCTGACGTCCAAAGATACTATTAAAGTATTCATAAAACCTTGAAGAAAGAGAGATTACTGTATAGCTGCGGTGAAGGTGTGTAATTTATACATATTTATGCAACTACATGCATGGCTAAAATAAAGTCATTTTACTTTCCGCTGATGGTAATTTACCATAATGTTGATGTAAGATGTATCAGTACATTTACGTTGTGTCCGAAAAAGATGACATATGTGCCGCATACATGTACGGAGCAAAGTGAGCTAAGTACGCAGTTTGGTTGCAAGTACTATATCTGCTCCAGGGAGTTTTAATACTTAGTTGGAAATGATCCTAATCTGAAGTCAATAAGCTGTGCATGTGTATAAGCCTCGGCCTACAGGTATAGAGGCCGCGATTAAGATTGTGTCAGAGCCAGAGATCGAGGTCATTTCATCCAGACAAGACCAGGTGTCATATTTTATACCACCTCGCTTGTCGTGTGGTTTGCTAGAGGAGTAGATATAGTATATATGAAATATTTTACAGTTTAAAGTATTTTGCATTTCATATGTCCTGCATTAAGACAATGCAAGGGTAGAGCCGTACATACATATATACATGTGTGCAGGCCCAGTTGGTGCTGTCATAGATGTTGTAGATACATACATGTGCATATGCCAGTATCACCCACATCTCTTTAATCAGAGGGAGTTTGATCTTCCTGTTGTAATATTTTGTGGTGACTTTAGCTGTCCTGACATTCCATAATGTATGCTGTGATAAAAGGGAATTAGAATAAAGAATTAGCTCTTATTTTAGTTGTGTTCCAATACTTAGCTGTAGCACCTGGATACAAAGTTTGTTGATGATGTTTGTACCCATTAATACAAATTCACCATTAACAAAATGGTATTTGTACCCATTAATACAAATTTACCATTAACACAATGGTGTTTGTACCCATTAATATAAATTTACCATTAACACAATGGTGTTTTTACCCATTAATACAAATTTATCATTAACACAATGGTGTTTCTACCTATGGGCTGCATATTTTCCATTTATATGATACCCATTGGTATAAACTTACCATTAATATTATGGTGCTTCCACCCATTCATACATATTTACAAGTATTAAGTGGTGTTCCCACCTATTGATATATATCTACCATGTACCATTTACTATGATATGCTGTTTCTATGCACACTGCGTATATATTTGCCACTATTACCGTGTACTGTATGATGGCATTTCTACCCGTATTCACCCGTTGAGACATAATACCCATTAATATGACGATTGATGTTTCTTTATACAACACACGATTCAGTATAGCACAGTTGCAAACCTCTCCCTCAAATTTTCCGCTATATAACAATGTTAAGCGAATCTGCTCAGCATCAGTAAGCCAGCATTTTAAGCTTCTGTGCATTATACTTTATTTAACATAATCAATAATTCCTCCGAGAGTTAGCTGGACAAATGAACACCATTCTGTATGTTATTACGCATGGCCTTATACTGATTAATTACTTCATGCATGCTAAATGTCATGTCCTACAAATACTCTTGTTTTTTTTTTTTACTTGTTTTTTTATTATTGTTGTGGTTTTAAAGGTTAACCATAAGACGTTTTTAAATTCAAGGTGGCTTTACATTATGGCAGGTGAAGCCCTAATGCTGAATTGAGTGATAATTAAGCCTCCGTAACTTAATTATTATAATTGTCCTAATTACAGTACGGTAAACAATTGTTTGTATTGCAGAGCATGAAAACGGGTTATGCTCTGCGCAGGTTAGTAATTAGTGCAGATAGTTTTGGTGACTATTCTCAAACTGTTAATGGGATTTAGAATGTGACAAGAAATAATAGGTTATAAATTCTATCCAGGAGTTGTTTTAGAGATACTAGAAGGGAAAACATTTTGCCAGGAGCAGTGAGGTAAAACCAAAATAGCTGGGGGTCTAGAGGCCACAGATTTTGTGTATGCTTGGTAATGCATTCTCAACCATTTTAATAACATATTTGTGTGGATATTCCAGAAATGTGTAGCACTGACATCTAGCAACCTTACCATGAATAAACCTTAAGTTAACCTTGAGTTAACCTTACCATAAAAACACAAACATTTCATTTTTAGAAAAAAAATCACTCATTTTTTTCAAATTTTGCTCGTTTGATTTCTTTAGAAGAGTCCTTCCGACGCACACAAGACCCTGTAGTCATCTCTGATTATGTAGACTATCTGAATGAATGCATCGATTATGTCTCAATTAATTGGCACGACAGCCTGCCTCTTTGAGACCGGCAATTTTGTTGTAAAGCATACTTTAATAGAAACAGTTAAGTTTCTGTTTGAAAGAAGAGTGTAATAAGGATTCCTTGCCTCCCCCCCCCTTTTTTACACACACACACACGCACCCAAATTAATTGAAAATGGAACAGTCCATTTTCTTGAGTGAAAATGCATAGAGAATATAATATGACCTTAAAGCAGTATATTTTCTTATGTGATCGAACAAGACCAAATGCCAACTACACTTTTGAACAAGGTCTTAAGCTAGCGCACATTGTTGTCCTTTTTAATCTCAAGTTAGCGTATGACTTCTTGGTGAAATCAATAGCTATAGATTCTAACCTCAGAGTCAGAGCACACTTTTACTCTGATCTTTTCAGCCAGGTAAGACGTTTGCACCTGTCTATGGGCATTATTCACCCGGATTAATTGACCAGGCTTTTAAGGGGGCAGCAATACTTGGTATGAGAGGATTAGGCTGTGGCGTATATATATATATATAAATATATATATAGTTGTATGGGCTTAATGTCTTCTCTTGTGCAGCCTTGGCTAGTTAATTCTTTTATCAAACGTTCTATGGATTTCCTCTTACTTCGGAATGACTGCCTGTAAGATACTTGGTTCACGTACTTAGCTGACATTTTGATTTGGCCTTTTTTATTCTCTCCCGGAGATTAACTTAATTTTCAAACAGGATGTTTGAACAGCATCATGTAGGTGATGTAAACACCCTGTAAGATGATTTGAATCAGCGGTATGTTTTTAAAATGCAAATCCGGAATGGTACACAGGTACTAAAATATTTATATCCTTGTGACGGACTGGCTTTTCAACCCACCCCTGCCGTCAATACTTTCGAACATTCTGAGAGAACTGTGGGGTGTAGAGAAATAATTTTTATGAGTTTTTCACAGTTTTATGAAGCTTACATTCTTTAGTGACACAAACAAATCATTTTTGGCATCATTTTCGTGATAATTGTATGCATAAATTCCACTGTAAAAAGTGCTTTAGTGATTGAAAAGTTTGAAGATTTACAGTATGTGGTTTTGTGGTGATAATTTGGCACTTGTGATCTTACTCGATCTGAAATATGTCAAGCATTTTGTGTACTCTATCGTTTTGTGTACTTCTGTGCAATGAGTACACCAATTTGTGTACTGTAAGAGTACACATGGATCCTGTCAGATGTGGACTAATGAGTCAAAAGTTGAATAAATGTAAAATCATTATTTATGACACAATAGACAATTGTACAGAAGCATTAAAATCCTGTTCTTGATTTTGATTTTTTGCTGGTATTTCTTGGTTCCTTCTTGCACTGCAGTTCTGGTCAGCAGTGAAGTCAGTATAATCCATCAATATATAGTTACGAGGTCAAAGTTCACTGACCCCTGATTAATTGACCTAATTAAGCATGTTTATCGTATAGGCACATGATGGATAGATATTCATGGCTGGTTACACATCCCCGGGAGAGATTGATTAACTATTCTAGCGCTTGTCTCTGTTGATTGTTTATGCCAGGTTTCAGGGTGGGAAGTGTGTGGATATTTGCAGATGGTAGTGTAAGGGTTTTCTCCTGTGATTATATCTTCTCGGATTATTTGCTGTCATTGTGTGTAATTTTGATAAAAGGCTTCAAATTAATATATATAGGAGACTGAAAGATGTTATGAAAACCACACAGTGTACATAACTGTTTTTCTGAATGACAAATAATTGATTCCAATGGAAACAGCAGGGTTTTGAGTAGGCATTGTTAAATTACAAATAATTGATTTTAATGAAAACAGCACAGTTTAAGTAACTATTTGAATGACAGATAATGGATTCTACAGTGAAAACAGCATACACATAGTTTAGGAAAATAATTATTTTCGAATGACAAATAACGTATTCAAACCAAATTTTATGGAGTGACAAATTTGTGATGAAAAGAGGTCTCAAAAATTTTAGACCCTTCATTTGAGGTTAAAGATCAGATAAATACATGTAAATCCTCTCAGGGTTGTAAATCTGTCCATGAACCTGTTATTTGTTTAGTTTGCTTTACAAATGAAAGCTCTCTTAAAATATTACAAAGTTCACTGAAAAGTGTTAACCTAATGTTAAATGCTTTTCCTGCTAATATATGGATATCTAAGATTCTTGTACTAAATCTCCCGTGAGATATAACAAAAAACAGACAGTGGTAGAGCTCAGCTGTACAGAACTAGCGCCATACATTAATTGAGCCCTATCTAAGTTCTTGCATGCGGAAATGTCCAGAATTCAGTTTGATATACAAACACGACTGCCTGTCACCTACATGTGATGTTATGTGTTATGTAACATATTTAAATTATGGCTAATATGCTAACCACATTAGCTCTGTAAACCTGCTGTTAATCCAGGTACAAGCAATGTCTAATAGGTTTACAGGCTGCTCCCCCCCCCCCCCCCCCCCCCCTTACATGTCTCATAAATCCTACCGCTGATGGTTTATTCATAGGTCAGGCTGGTAGAGAGACCCTGAGAGCTGTGGGGTCATTCTCCGTCTATCCCCTCTATCATGTCCATGCTTTCTTATTAAATCCACAGAACAGAGCAGGTGATTATATTGATGAGGTTGTCTCAGGTTGTACCAAGTTCTTGGCAGACTATCTCAGGGTAGTTGGTTATTCCTGGGATTCACTGATGCCCAGCGTCTTTCACTGATTTCCTGCTGTCAGTGATTTACATGACTGTAGAAAGGGTCATCATCACCATGGTATAGAATGAAGCCCCCTCTCATCCCAGCCTCTCTCTTCTCTCTCCCCCCACCCCCCCATCGTCTCAAGATTGATTTGACAGCATTCATTCAGAATATCTCAGCAATTCCATAGTCTGTATAGTCCATCACATGGAGTTTTGTCACCTAAATAAATAGATAAGTATGGACAGAATAGATTCTGTGATTTTGATTGCACAGTCCATTTATACATGTTTATGCATAGCTACAGAATACAAATAATTATATTGCTACTGTTCATTGATGGTTTAAAGGTTTTTGTCAAGTCCTGTTTACTTGATACTGTTGTAGTTTGGGAGTGGATTCCTCTCACCATAATGCTGGCCACCAATGAAATAAATGAATAAATATATTATTTGTGGATATATTACAAATTTTGTTAACGGTTTTCAAGATCTTGAAAGTGTGAAAATGTGATTATTTGGGATAAATCGGGTAAAGGCATGATCTTCCTAGCGTTAAACTCATATATCGTTATGTGTGGAATGAACTGTTCAGTACCTTAACTAGTCCTTTAATACCAGCACCAGAAGGAAATTATGTGGATTTTTGTCCTGTTTTGGAATTAGGAATTTCCCTGGACTGCTGGACAAAATGGTTTTGCATTCTGTTATGAATTGAAATGTGGTTTCAGCATGACAAGTCATGTTCAAGTTTCGAGCAGTTTTGTTCATTTCAATGAAATTAAGGCCTGTTTGGCACAGGAAGGCCTTTTTTGGGAAAAGAGATGGTTACTAGAACTTTATACATGCATGGTTTCACCGAAACATCAAGTTTTGAGCTATTTTTTCCATTTTCTACAAATTATGGCCGTTTTTGTGAATTGTGGACTTTGACATAGCTATTATTCTCAAACTAGTAGACTATCGCACATGTATTCAAAAGCAATACTTTTGGAAGACATGTTTTCTTGATGGATTTATTTATTTATTTATTTATTTGATTGGCGTTTTACGCCGTTCTCAAGAATATTTCACTTATCCAAATGTGGCCAGCATTTTTGTGTTTTCTTGAAGCCATTAGATTGTAATGTAGGTGTATCCTTCGAGTATGAAATTAAACCCTGAGTGCATACGATAAGATGTCAGGTAACATATTAAAAAGGTCACCATATATCATACCATCCTCACCGCTTCTGCTTTTATCACTTGCTTTATCACTCTCCTGTTTCTTCACAAAATCAATTCTTCAAGGTTACGAAGAGTGGATGAAAATGCATGCTTTATAAAGCAATCTTCCTGCACTACATATGCTAAAAGCATTTAGGGCTATATATTAATTCTCAAGTCCAGAGTCCCTAATTCTTTTAAAATTTGGCACAGATATTAGTAGTGTTGAAAGTAGAATATTACATTTCTTTACCAACCTTTTGGAAAAGTAAGGATTTGAGTATGTTGTTTATTAGATGGTCTAACCATGTGAAAAAAAGGAAACTCAATATTCCTGTTAGAATTACATATATATTGGCTTAATATGATAGGGTCTATTCAAGTGATTGATGGTATAAATAAAGTGACAGTAATTTACTTGATTTAACACTGAGCATTGTTTCTCAGCTTTATGCATTTAGGAAGTAATTGTGGGATGTGCAAGGATTTTAGTGTGTAAAACATGTGAAGTAGTCACTGTTAAATTGATAGGGATTTTAGTGTGTAAAACATGTGAAGTAGTCACTGTTAAATTGATAGGGATTTTAGTGTGTAAAACATGTGAAGTAGTCACTGTTAAATTGATAGGGATTTTAGTGTGTAAAACATGTGAAGTAGTCACTGTTAAATTGATAGGGATTTGAGTGTGTCAAACAAGTACTGCGTTGTGTGCATGGATTTTAGTATGTCGTAAATTTGAGGGATGCAGTGTTAGAACAGGAAATCTAATGTGGTACAGAAGGGATTATGGGTGCTGTGTATTTGTGTATATGTGTCACATGTGTTTAAGGAATAGATTTATGCACATAAATTTTAGTGCGTCATAAATTTAAGGGGTAAGGTGTTAGAGCATGGAGTTTAATGTGGCAAAGAAGCATAGGGATTGAAGGTAAAGGTGTAGTATACATCGTATGTGTTTAAGGAATATATTTATGTACATAAATTTGAGTGTGTCAAACATGTTTATTGGCCAGAAAAGAGTGTTTTGTGTATGTATTTTTGATTCTGATGGATCACTGTTTGGAGCACTGTAGATGGTAGTTAAGGGTTTTTATTGTGTTGTTCATGATTTTATAATGACATCAGTATAAAGCAAGGAAGTAGTTGTATATGTTTTTTTGAAGGTCATCTCAATTTTATCACAGTTTTCTCACTTCACCATTAGCCTTGATGTATAAGTGTATTCATATTGTAGTGACCTTTCAAAGTGACCGAGATATAAAACTGCCGGCAGAGAAGTGTCAGTGAGAATACTGTTTGTTACGGTAGTTTAGACTGTATGTCATATATGCATGTTCCCCAACATCACTGGATTTAAAAAAAATAAACAAAAAAAAAACAACAAAAAAAAAAAACAAAACATGACAGTAATTTAAGCTAAAATTGCCAGATTGTAATACATGTTGGTGAAATAGCTATCTCAAGCAATTTTGGGTGCAGATTCCAACAAGCCATTTCTGACTTAAGTTTATCCCAAAGTTTGTTTTCGGATTTTAGAAATTAAAATTTTGTACCCCTCATACATGTTCTCTTAAGGCAAATGTGTCCGGATTTCAACTTCCAATACCATAAACTAAGCATATCCTATACAGTTTTTTTTTTTATTTTTGACTGAAGTCTGAAAGGGCTTTGTGGATTTGGGCCCTAGATCTCTTAACCTATATACATGTACAATGTACTTTGGGTATTCTGGGTGTGAATGCTTGAATCATGTATACAGTGCTGTTGATGATGTCTGTCCATGAAGTTTAGACATTCTCAAGAGTGTGATTTTTGGTGTTTATTTCGATCGGTTTTATCCCCTGAGCCTACTCCACAGAGCATTGCCTAATGGAAATGTTTTGTAATCTGAAACGCAGCGTGTGTTGTTTCAATCCATGAGACCTCCCGGGGTCGTAGCCAGCCCCCAAAGAAGAGCTCAAACACCTTTTGTATTTGTGATGTAAATAGCTGTAGATGGTATTGAGGAAGTGGTGCCAGTGGGGTTTAGTGTTAATGATTAACCGTCGGCTCCTGGCTGTTAATTACTCTATTGCCTCTGATCAATAGATGTCAGGGAGCTTGCTGCGAAGGTTGCATCAAATTGTGATAGAATAAACCATGGCATTGACGCTCTATTGATTTCCGTCACCTCCTCGTTTCCGTTTCTCTGCCACTTAACTGCCGGTGCTGTTGCTTGGGAGACCTTTCACCCCATGCCTTCATTTTTCCAACAATACGCGTTTCACAGCTCTCCACATGTGTGTGACAGACCCATGATTAAGGACACTGTCGGAGAAATGAATATCAATTTCATTTTCAACGGGATACAAATTTGTTTTGGATGTTGTCTGGCACATGTCTAAAGATTTACAGGTGACGAGGACGTCTAAGCTAGCACATTGAGTTAACAAGGTCAGTCAGTGAGCCAGGTAAATTGTGCTTTCCTTATCTGGTTCTGGTACATGTATCCGGAGTATTAGAGCTGTGAGCAGGGTGATGAACTGACTGAGGCAAGGATTTGCCCGAATTTGTAGCTGCTCAGTGCCTTATTGCTGATACCATCACTACAGCTATGTTATCAATTATGCAACAGGTGTAATCGTGTGTGAAAGCAAACCATAACACCTGCGATGCATGTAAAGGTACCTGTACATTATTTCACAATCTCTCATTAGGAAGCTGTAGGAAACCGTGCTGAAGTTTGCACCTTTTCTCTAGTGAATTCGTACCCAATATTTTACTATCACCTGTTTGTTTCGCAGGGTTTCATACCAGTGGTTCAACCTTAATTACACACTCAAAGAAGAGATTGATTAAATTTTTATCAAAGTATTCTGTTCACATCTGAAAAGAATAAAAAAAAAAATACGTCAGGTCCAAGCTGTGGTGCCAGCTTGTAACCTGGACGATAGTTACCATGGCATGGCAGTCATACCTTCTTTATGAGGTAACTTTGCCAGGCTGTAATCTTTGACATTTTGAGAACTCCCATGTTGCTTTTCTTTGTTCTGTTTTTACCCTTACGTCACTGTTCCCTGACTCATATTTTGCCTGACGTCACTGATCTGACAATTTCGTCCACCCAGACACAAAAAAGAGGATCCTACATATACTCAAATATAGTGGTCTCACCTTCATGTTCATTTCAGATGTATTAACTGTGCGTTTTTATCTGATGATGGCAGCGGTTGCAGTTTCACCTGCACATTCACTAATTGCTCCCGCCTTCAACCTGACAGACTTTATTCTCACCTGCCTATTTACTAATTTCTCCAGCATACAGTTTAATAGACTCCCACATTCGACCTGCTACACTTTATCCTCACCAGAGCACCCACTCATTTCTCACACATACAACCTGACACACTTTATTCCCACCTGGACATCCACTCATTTCTCACACATACGACTTTACAGACTTTACTTAAAATATTAAATTTTAATTTATATTAAAATACTGTTTACTGTGTTTAGTTTTCAGATCATGTTTTGACATACCATATACAAATGTATCATAATTTCTAAAATACAGATCATTTTTTCTTTTTTTGTCCTCTGATGAGTGGACATCCACTTCTTTCTCACACATACAACTTTACAGACTTTATTCTCACGTGGGCGTCCACTCGTTTCTCACACATACGACTTTACAGACTTTATTCTCACCTGGACATCTATACTTTGATCACCTAACTTAACAGATTGTTTTCTCAACTGGGCATTCACTCATTTCTCACAAATACGACTTTACAGACTTTATTCTTACGTTGGCGTCCACTTGTTTCTCACAAATACGACTTTACAGACTTTATTCTCACCTGGACATCCATTTATTTATCACACACCTTTACAGACTTTATTCTCACCTGGATATCCACTCATTTATCACACGTACAGATTTAATTTTCACCTGGACAATCCACTTGTGTCTCCAAATAATGCCAATATGCACTAGCCAAACCACATGTACGTGTAGGCTACCGAAATGTAGTCACTGTCATGATAATCTAACATGAGCCCTCAATCCTCTGTGTGTAGGTAATTCTAGAACTGGGTAGGTCTAAGGTTATGTGTATGATACCATGGTTGTGAAAACTCTAACTCAGCTGTGTTGATGGGCTTTGCCGGTGGCTGTATGTTAGAGCATTAGATGGGCTGATAAATTGTGGTGGGTAACTGTAAACACCACCTGTAACCTGGGGGTATTAAATGGGTGAGCTTTACCCAAACAGAGCTGTCAGGAAATCGGCCCACAATCCCTGCTACTGGATGCTGCTGTACTGGAGGTTTACAGCTGGCATTATCTGAAAATTGAAGCTGCAACTGGGTCCCAGGCTCCAAGCAGATCCTCATGCATTCTTGTAACTTCGGAGTTTATCTTGAGGCTGAAAATCTGACATTATAACAATGTGTGTATATGTGTATGTATGCCAGAGGCAGCTTTGCTGTGTGCATCAGTCAGTTACAGGCATAATGACTTAATTGTGGGAATTTCATTTTGTGTTTGGGTGATGGATTTGAAATACAGTCAGAGAATGTGCGGTAGTCTGGTGGTTAGAGGTTCTTGCCTTTCAGTGGGTAGGAGACACAAGGTGCAGGTTCAAATCCGATGCTGGATAGGGAATTTGTATATTCCCCAACTCTTGCTGCGTTATGGGATCTAGGAGATTAAAAGTGGCCAAAAACACTTTTCTCAGTCTAAGACTTTTTATGACTTGTCTTCCACTAATATGATATATATGATAGGTATATATCTGCACATATGTGTCACATATTCATCAATATGATATATATATATATATATATATATATATATATATATATATATATATCACATATTCATCCATATGATATGTATATATCTGCACATATGTGTCACATATTCATCAATATGATATATATATATATATATATATGCACATATATGTCACATTCATCCATATAATAGGAATATATCTGCATATATGTGACACATATTCATCAATATGATATATATATATATGTATATATATATATATATATATATATATATATATATATATATATATATATAAAATATAATTTCACATATTCATCAATTTGATATGTGTATACCTGCACATATATGTCACATATGTCACACATTCATCAGTACCACAGTTTACCCCAGATACTTCATTTTCCTCCTCCCCTAAAACTTACCACGAATGTGTGACAAATTCCTGAGTGTTAAGCATTAATGAAATGAATAAATAAAATTGAAATATTGATATTGCAGTTCAAATCTCCATTCATGTACACAACATTTTTTTTTTAATGCGTGATAGCTAATTGATAACTTTAGCACCATTAATAGTGTAGAGTTTTAATTCAGTCTTATGAGACATGAAATAAAACTTTTGGCATACTTGGATACACTTGGTATGTGTTCGATAGGATTCTTGCAAACTTTTAGCTTCAGCTAAAACATGAATAATATAAGGACACTGGTACATTACGTTGAATGCATTAAAGTTTATCAATGGCATTATTACAACCCCCCCCCCCTCCCCCTTGTTAATAACTGGATTCTGTGTAATTTCTCCAAAAGGTTGAATTATTGTACTGAAAACACCTCTAATAAATACACAAACTGGGCATTTGGATCAAGGGAAATAACTCCCCGAATGTGTAGAGCAACAAGAGGTGGGTAGTCTACCCTGGTCATGCTTGTGAAATGTTAAAAAATGTTTACCAGATGTCATCAAAGAAGACATAAACACACGTGCATATATTCATGAGGGTGGTCAGAGGTTTGTCAGAAGATGTTTATCATGCGTTCTGGGAATCTGTTGGGTGAATAAACTGTTCATATAAATTACCTGCACTACACATATTTGACGTTGTCACTTGTTCTTTTATTTTATGCATATATAAAGTATTTAAAGCTGACAGCAAATATTTATGTTATGTTTTCTTTTGTTGTTTCAGTTTTGACGTGGAAAATGGGACTGCACAGGGCAGGAGCCCCCTGGAGGGTGCGAGTCCGTCTACAGGACTCGTGCTTCAGGCATTACCACAGCGACGCGAGTCCTTCCTTTACCGCTCTGACAGTGACTACGAACTCTCTCCAAAGTCCATGTCACGCAACTCCTCACTTACTGGTGATAATGTGTAAGTTTTCTTTTTTCATTTCATTGTTGTCTGGTTTTGTTCGTTTTTGGCCATTTTACATTTCAGCAAAGGAAGGTCATACCAATTTAAATTTTAGTTTTATAGGCAGACTGAGTCTTAGTTTCAGTGTCATTGGAAGATATGAAAATAGAAGTGACAATCATCCAATCTGGGGAAAGTTTCGGCTGTCTTGAAGATTTTTCTTGTTTATTTATTTATTTGATTTGTGCTGGCAGACCTCTTGTTTATTCAAAACATACATATATATATGTGTGTTTATGTGTGTGTGACCAGAAAGCCTCATAAAAAAACGTCATGACCAAATTTGATTTTCACTTTTATCTCTATATTCTATTTTTTTGATTCATTAGTATTTGTTTGCCCATTAAACACAGAATAATATTGGTGTTGTCTGAATGACATTCATGTACAGCAGCGAGCTAGCAAGCTACAACTGGTGGCTGGAGATACATTTGCAGTTATATTACTTAAAAAACTAACTTCTATGATAGTTTATGGTTTCGTCTTTTCTTTGAAACATTAGGTCAATTTCATCTCTTTTTTGAAGTATTAGGTTATAGTTCATTCATCTCTTTTTGAAACATTAGGTCAGTTTTATCTCTTTTTTGAACATTAGGTAGTTTTATCTCTTTTTTGAAACATTAGGTCAGTTTTATCTCTTTTTTGAAGTATTAGGTTATAGTTTCATCTCTTTTTTTGAAACATTAGGTTACATTTTTATCTCTTTTTTGAATTCTTAAGTTACAGTTTCATCTCTTTTTTTGAAATATTAGATATGTATTTCAGAGTACATGGTCGATCAAAATATAAAGTTGATATATAGTAAAGTTACCTGAGGCACTCATCTGAAGTTAGTTTATGAGTGACCGTCTTATAAGTCTCGTGCTTCAGCGTGTGATGAAACGATGATTTTCTTCTAGTGCATAGACCCAAGTCTTAGTGTCTTACAGTGTATATATATTTTTTATCTACTCCAAAAAAGGTGACTCGAATGCTCCCCTGTCCCCCCCTCCCCCCCCCCCCCAAAAAAAAACAGTGAATAATATTGAATTCATAATAACATAAATTAGAATGTAGTGTTGTGTGGTGTTGTTTGAATACCATTTTTTATGAGAAAAATATAGCATATTCATGTAAATGTAAGACAATGAAGGAGCCATCTAGGTCATTGTATTGGGTAAACTATAGCAGCTGAATTGGTGGCTCTTGTAGATTTAGTAGTATTCTGCAATGTACACAATTTACATATTCATGACGTTGATTTCAGTGCAAGCCCACCCTCGGATTAGCTGACATTCTTTGAGAAACCTGAAATTTCTCTCCGTCAAAGGTATAATCGTTTTCACCTGTGGCATGTTAACACTAATTTTGAACATTACTGCCTTGATTTGCTGCATAAGTAGAGCACTTGTACACCTTTTTTTATACTCATATTTTTTAGTATTAAATACAAGCCTTTTTTGATCTTTCAGAATTATTAATGATTGTGTACTAAATATGTGTACCTTACTGTGTGGAAATAGGGCTTGCAATTGGTTTTTTTTTTTTTTTTTTTTTTTTTTATGATCACTATTGTGTTTTCTTTATTTTGGGGATTACGAAAATGTACATCATCTCTTGGAGCATTTTATAACAATAATTCATGTCATCATTCAATTCATTTGTTGTCACTAAATTTAAAAATACAGGATGTTTACTACATAATAAAAAAAAAATATGTTACCTAAAATACTCATAAAGGGGAAACTATGTAGTTAATATAATGTTATAAAATTGACCTTGTAGAACAAAAAAGGTACACAAACAACAGCACTTCATGACTTCAAAGTACTGACTCTTTAATATTTTGAAGCAAATGGTGGATAAATATAATTTATAATTGCATGTAAAAAGTGAATTAAAGCCATTTTCTTCTGCGTCAGAAATCGTGCAGTTTAGCTATCCCCTATCAGTTTACTGAAATGTTCATTCACTTTTATAGAAAACTACCTTAAATGACCATAAATTTGGTCCATGTCTGACTTTCCCATTTTTCCTGATTCAAAGAAAATTCTACTGATTATACAAAGGTATTTTGAGGTTTGCTTGGAACATGGGATAATATTCTACTGGAAATTTGTAAGTTTCAGCACCAAAAATAATACTATGTGACATTTATTTGCCTCTAAAACTGCACTTTTGTGGGCGACATTTGAGGTCATTTAGGGGATATAAGTAAAGTAGAAAAGAGCAAATAATGATCCACCATTGCTTAGTGTTTGCATCAAACAGAGCTAGGCTGCTGTGAAAATGACTGCCTGTAAAGTAAGTGTTCATGCTGTACCTTCTTTATAATGCTGAAGGGCAAGGACAAATTTCACCTCCTGAGTCTCAAAATTCATGCAGAAAACAAGCACGTACTGTATTAGTATATTGTCATGATAATTGTACACAATTTGTGTGTATGCGAAACACAAAACTCTTGCTTCATTTAATCCTCAGTTTCAGTTGTTCGTTGCAGCTATAAATGTTCGTTGCAGCTAAAAAAATGTTTGCCCTGCAGAATTAAAAAGCGCACGTCATCTTCATTCAATTTTACATCAACATTCAGTTTTACATCAATAAAATGAAGAACTGACCAAAAAAAAAATCATGTGTGTTAAATGTGATTGGCGTGATGAACTGTCCTAGCTCCTATCACCTTCAAACCCCCTCCTGTGACCTTCAGACCTTCTTAACATTGTGTTGTTTGCTGTTGAATCTGTAATCCCTCAATACAAACCTCCAAATTCCCTAACCTGGAATGTAGCCCAGATTCTCTCTAAAACAAAAGTTTGCAAGACGGCCAAAATCTTTCTAGCTCACCAGGAATCCCTTACTTCTCTTTTCCTTTTCTTTCTCTTTTTTTTTCTGTTTAGTTTTTTTCTAATTTTTTTACACTCCATTTGTCCTATAGTTCTAGTTTATTTTTAATTCTCAATAGGAAGTTTTTATTTTATCTGTGTGCTTTTCTTTTCAGTTTTAATTACTTACATTTAGTTCACATACATGTATGGTTGATTTTGATGCACACACTCATTTAGCAAATCATAGATTCAGATAAATGCATGGTTTGTGATAGATTTTAATTTTTAACCTGTACACTTCTTCTCCTAGACTTGATCTTCTCACTTGGAATGTATAATGTATGCCCTGGTGTATATGCATGTCGCATTTCATCACATTTTATTGAGAATTCAAGAGTTTATACCGGACATATTTTAGCAAGAAATCAATCTGTACAAACCCAATCACATTTTTGTTAGTCTTTGAGAATAGCCCAAGTATTAATTTTCACAAAATATCAATCTTCGTCTGTGCGTGTGTTACAGTTAAAAATCAGTCGATAAACTTGTTAAAATTAATAATGCTTTACACTCAGTAAATTTTCCAAATTTGTATCCATTTTACCTTTGATATATATAGTACAGGAACATGAATGATATTATCTGAAAGGCATTAACTGGAATTTGAGCTACTGTTTGGCAAATAGGAATTTTTTTGGATTATTGAATATAGTTTTTTTTTTTGTTTTTTTTTTTTGGCCAGAAATATCCGGTATAAACTCTTTAACAGTTTATTTTCACGTGTAAGTGTTGCATAAACAAATTTACCCCACAGTATGTTGATAGCGGTATGTCATTATCAATTCACTTCCTTATCCAAATGTGTAATGTGCCCCAAAATTGTAAAAACTGAAATTTTCAGGTGGTTTTCAGTTTTTCTCAGCAAAATGTTAAATTTGGACAGCTGTTTTTTTTTAATGAATTTTTCATTTTAGACACACTGGTCTTAATAAATATATTTAAAATGACAAAGTTGAAAGTGTGTGGTAAAATTTTAATATTTGGACTGAAATTCAATCAAGGAAATTATGTATCAGCACTTGCATGTTGAGGCCTCGATCTTTAGACGTGCACAACTCGTATCAAGAGTGTCATAAATACAGATGCTGGGAAAGTGAATATTTGTATTCTCTCTGACAGAATCTCTTCCATCTGACATTTTGTTTCTGGGATTTAACTGCATGTTAAGTACTGGTTTTATATTTGTACATTTGTACATGTGTAGGCTTGCCATTAAATCAAGGGATTTAGGCTAATTTCATCTTAAATGAATGTCTTCTTAAATTAATGCTTGTCTTACAGAGTTTCATATCTATATAGGTTTATATGCCTTCATACTTACATTCCGGGTGCAGCTGTCTTAATTGGTAGTTTTTTTTTTTTTATGACCCAGGTTTTTTACTTGTTCTCTCAGTGGTCTTATCTACTAAGGTTGTGGGTTCAAATCCAGCTCTTGCCTAAGTGACTTTCTTTTTGTGTCAGAGGGTTATTAAATGAGCAGATTTAGTTATCCTCTAAGATAGTATCAACTACGTGGGACTATCTAGGATTCCAGTTTGGGATGCTAATAATTACAGGTAAGTCCTTTTTTTTTAATGAACACCAAACTTACAGTAGTAAGAGAGAGGTAAGTGGCCTTTGTCATTTTCTTTTCCATAGGTTCATATAGCTGAGATTCATCTGTGAATTCCATCAAGAATTTGAAACAAGTAATTAAACATCAACATGGAATGTGTGTTTCTTTGGAGAGAAAGGTCTTGACATTTAGAAATTGAATGTCAAGTTTTTTGGCAAAAATTACACTCAGAAATCCTTTGAATCAATTTATCTTCAGCATAATATGACTGTTAGGTGAATGAATGATCCAAAGCCTTTAATACCATTTTTGCAATATAGATTATGCCAAGTGACTTTTAATAGTGAATAGATTTTGATATGGATATTTGCCTGTCTTCGGTTCAGTCACTCAGTACTTCAGAGACTTGTGCAATGTGATCATACCAGCTCAGAATATGATAAGCAAAGTTAATCTTCAGCCAACTATGTTTGAATTATACTGATAAGAGAAAATGGCCTTCAGGTACATCTGTGTTCTACTTATTGGCTTCATCTTGCATGTGGTTCCTCTCACATATCCATGAGATGAAGAGCTTTTCAGGGGAAATAACTCCTCTAAGCCTAACATAGAATCTAGTAGCCTCTAAGATGTCCTGATGGAAAACATTGATCATATATCAATCAATGCAGTCTCTAATTACTGCAGTGGATGTTTTCTCTTTTTTGTCAACTTCTTTTTCTTGCTGAGTTAATAATTCTATGTGGTAATGATATAATGATTCAAAAGAAATGAAGACAGAGGGGCATTAAAAATTCACCAGGCAGATATTCTTTGCTCTCTCATACTTCAGAGCAGTTTACTGATCATTTTATCCTGCCATCTTCAGCGGTTAATATTTAACTAGACATCTCAACCTTTTCCGTATGTGGATAAGAGCATTAGTCAGAGGTTTGATTTACGGACTCGAGGGAATTTCTACACTACAAAGGCCATGGTGGAGTGGCATAAAAAGTTTCCACTGATGATTCTGAGAAGTTCCTATGGGACACATCAGCCTCTTTCCATAGCGGGGGAACTAAGTAGGGCTTATTTAAACTGGGTGCAATGACCCCCTGCAAATGATTATGTATATATTACCCAGGAGCTCGATTTTCTGGAGGGAAAAGTACATGTAGGATAGAGGTTTGCCTTACGAATTGAAGCAGTGAAATGATACGTATATGCACACATACCTAGAGGGCTGTGAAATTACGGTAATCGACATGAGAGTGATTTGAGCTTTGAAGGATCCTAACTCAGCGAAATAGTGTGAAAGCAAAGAAAAAATATTGCTTTTGCTTCGCTGTATGACAGGGATATTGTGTCGCAAAAATTATTGAAGTTGTATGCAAAGCTTTTGTAGGAGGAGCATGAATGGCTAAACAAAATGCGGAAAGAGAAAGTTGATGAGCAAACATATATGCCAGGAAGATGATAGTTTCATCAAATTTAGTGAATCTGCTTGGCAGCATTGCCTACATTCTACTGCAGTCCTTTTTTGTTAGTTTTAATTTTGACAACAGCTTGTAGAATAGGAAAAAATGGACATTCACAGTTCTGCATGTTAATCCAGGAAAACTTGATGTGTTATGCATTTTTGTGAGGTTAAATGATTAAAAAAATGAACAAATTTTCTATCTTTTTATTTGAATAGAAGCTGTATAGGAGCGTGTATAAACCTGATGTGTGAGAACAGTGGGCAGTGTGACTGAGTTTTAATATAGTCTCTTCATTATGGTGTGATTTGTGGGACTATAATGGGCAGTGTGGCTGAGTTTAATATAGGCTCTTCATCATGGTGTGATTTGTGGGACTATAATGGGCAGTGTGACTGAGTTTAATATAGGCTCTTCATTATGGTGTGATTTGTGGGACTATAATGGGCAGTGGGACTGAGGTTAATGGGCTCTTCATTATGGTGTGACTTGTGGGACTATAATGGACAGTGGAACTGAGGTTTGTGGGCTCTTCATTATGGTGTGATTTGTGGGACTATAATGGACACAGGTACTGAGGTTAGCAGGATCTTCATTAAGGTGTGATTTGTGAGACTATAATGGACAGGGGGTACTGAGGTTAATGGGATCTTCATTATGGTGTGATTTGTAGGACTATAATGGACAGGGGTACTGAGGTTAGCAGGCTCTTCATTATGGTGGGATTTGTGAGACTATAATGGACAGGGGTACTGAGGTTAATGGGCTATTCATTATGGTGTGATTTGTAGGACTATAATGGACAGTGGGACTGAGGTTAGCAGGCTCTTCATTATGGTGTGATTTGTGGGACTTTAATGAACAGTGGGACTGAGGTTAGCAGGATCTTCATTAAGGTGGGATTTGTGGGACTTTAATGAACAGTGGGACTGAGGTTAGCAGGATCTTCATTAAGGTGGGATTTGTGGGACTTTAATGAACAGTGGGACTGAGGTTAGCAGGATCTTCATTAAGGTGGGATTTGTGAGACTATAATTGACAGTGGGACTGAGGTTAATGGGCTCTTCAATAAGGTGTGATTTGTGGGACCATAATGAACAGTGGGACTGAGGTTAGCAGGCTCTTCATTAAGGTGGGATTTGTGGGACTTTAATGAACAGTGGGACTGAGGTTAGAAGGATCTTCATTAAGGTGGGATTTGTGAGACTATAATTGACAGTGGGACTGAGGTTAATGGGCTCTTCATTATGGTGTGATTTGTGGGAATTTAATGAACAATGGGACTGAGGTTAGCAGGATCTTCATTATGGTGGGATTTGTGAGACTTTAATGAATAGTGGGACTGAGGTTAGAAGGATCTTCATTAAGGTGTGATTTGTGAGACTATAATTGACAGTGGGACCGAGGTTAATGGGCTCTTCATTATGGTGTGATTTGTGGGAATTTAATGAACAGTGGGACTGAGGTTAGCAGGATCTTCATTATGGTGGGATTTGTGAGACTTTAATGAACAGTGGGCCTGAGGTTAGCAGGATCTTCATTAAGGTGGGATTTGCGGGACTTTAATGAACAGTGGGACTGAGGTTAGCAGGATCTTCATTAAGGTGGGATTTGTGAGACTATAATGGACAGGGGTACTGAGGTTAATGGACTCTTCCTTATGGCATAATTTGAGGGACTATGTTGGACAGTGTGACAGCAGGTGTTTAAACACTTCATCACTATGGCTGCTCTGGGTGTTACATTCAGGAATATTTTACACAGATAATTGAAAGTCTTTTTTAAGGGTGAGCAGTTCATCAAAGAGGAGTTCAGAGCTGTTGGTGAGAGGAGTATCATTTTCTTGTGTACCACGAAGTTGATTGACAGCGGAAGGATATTTTCCAGACAGCCCTGGAAAAGTGGGTATCTCTCTCTCCGGCTATTTACAGCCACAAAACTCACGGAAAAAGATTCACTATTGCAAAGTTCATCACTCTCTGTAAGATAACACAGATTCTGGGCTAATACTCTTGACATTTCATTGATATCGAGCTCAGCCACTTTACGTGGGCCATAACCCTGCAATTCCTCGGCGTGACACATGGAGAGTGCTTGCTAACAATACCCACGATATGATAAGCAGCAGCCCAGCACGGTTGTTTATGTGCAATCCGATGAGTGCGCCTAACTACCTGCCCCAACCACTTTCCACCTTATACTCCCCCACCCCACAGCTTGTCCCGGCTCCAGGGCCCCCTTGGGTAATTAGGTTTACCATAAGCACCAGCTGCTGCACTAGGTCTATTCATAGCCCTTCTTCAGGATCACTATCTATTGATCGTATTTTGGGTGCACTATCTAGGGAAAGTCTTGTGCCCTAACAGAATTAAGTTCTCAGGCTCTGGGCCCCACCCCCCACCTCAATAATATCCCTGGGGTGAAACATTTATTTCATCTTGTTCGTGTTGTGGAGAACCCTATAGCCTTGTCCTAGCAGGTAGTATGGAACATACACAATGAACAACATAAGAATAAAATTGTGCATAATTGTTTTTGTGGCTCTGTTGTTTCAATTTTTTGCTTTATTTTATTTTCTTTACTGACTTTTTGTTGGGGTTGGTCAACTTTCACAGACAATGATTAAAAATTGTATACTGTAATTTTTTATTTGTAGAAATGATTGCTTGTAATTTATATTGGAATCGTTTTCACTATAGGGTGCACTGATTTTTACTATGTCAAGGGAAGGCGTAAAAAGTAAAAACAAATCATCTAATTTGTGGAAAATGTGGGCCATCCGGGCAGTTATTCCCCTTGAGGGCATATCTACAGGATCAGAAAGCTTAGAAAAACAGGGGGAAAAAACAAATAAACATGGAGGATCAGACACAATAAACAGGTGGATTTTTAGTTTTAATTTTCTTCCGCACAAACAAAAAATAAGATTGGGCGCCTTACAAATCAAGTCTTCAAACTTCGAGGAGTGACATAATATATATTGGCTGCAGATTATTAACCATAATATGGCTAAGATATTCGGAATATTTTGTAGCCATGCAAGCAAAAATAACATTTGTTCCAGGGGTTTTTGTTATAGAATGCTTATTGACTTGTGAAAATAGTGATATTTCCATAGATCTGAAAATTTGGTCCTGCCCAGCTTGTATATAGTTCCATTTTTTGATCGATTAGTGCCTCGCGCCAGTCTCAAGACCGTTCAACTTAGCTGACAGCAGTCAGGTGGACCAAACCTCAGGGCTTGGAATAAACCACTGACCTTCGTCAGGTACATGACCAACCTATTGAGAGCACTTCGACTATCTGAGCCAGCTATGGAAGGGTATATGTGCAGGTCGCTATTTAACATCCCCTCCCCCCTCGCTCTGCAAATCCCCCACCCATACTCCACCTCCACATCCTAGTCATGCAACGACTGCCTTACCCTGAGCATTTTACCCTAATTCTGACCTTGGATGGGCGCATTAGTACCATGGCCTTTGGGCTAAGACACCAATCGAACCATATTAAATGTACATGTTCATATACGTCATTGCTGTCGTCTTGCCTGTGCTAGTGATATCTTTGGTGGGGGGTGGGGGTGGGGTGGGCGGAGTATTGCTTTGTGGTGGCATCTCTTACCACCGTACCTTACATTGATGTGATTTAGCTGACGTCAAAGATTCATTAGCGACCACTCTGTTTTGAGCAGCTTCCATTTCTTTGCTCTCTCTTAATTCTCATGCTTCAGGATAGACTGCTTTAAGAAACAGATCAATAGATTTATTACTTTGAAGAAACGCCTTTATTTTCTGAGCTACGTGAATAATTGTTTGAAGTGAGAAAACAAGTGTTATTTTTCAGGATGTCGGAAGTAGGTTCTGATTTAACACATATATTAAAAGGGAATTGCTCAGGTCTCAAAGCATTATCCGTCAAGGTACTGTGGAAATTTTCTGATACCACTCACCTGATCATACAGGCAATAATAGACATAACGGTATTTTTATTCTTATGAAAAAAATTATTACCTGGTATGAGACTGGATGAATGTGAGCAGCCATTAAGCTCCAAAGCATAGGGTCAACGACCTGTAGGCAAAACAATGCCCTAAGGGACTTATATTAAAATCTGGGTTCTCTGTTGTCATTATTGGATCTCTCTAAATTGTTTACATTCTCTCTCATGCTACAAATGGCAGTTCAGTGCCAATTTTCCTGAAAACCCTGAAAAGCTCGGTAGAATTTATTGTAAACATGTTTACAGCAAAGGTACATTCTGTGATTTACAGTCTCAGGGAAAATTGCTTAGTGCTCATGGTTTCTGATTCCTCAAGGTCGGCCCTGTAAAATCCATCACACCTTTACTGCCATTAAATCCCTCTCTGCTTTGACTTTCAAACGAACTTCCCTGGAGATATACCTTTCCTTTCAAGGATCTTTTAGGATTCTTTTATATCTGTAGGAATATGGTGATAACTTATGCAGGCTTTCTCTTGTCTGCAGAGCATAGGGATTCGTTTGGATGGCCTTTAATACTGGTGAACGGTCACTTGGGGAAAACACCTGATGTTTTATTGAGCAGGTGTTGAATTTTCTACACTGATTTGCAATACATCATATCTAAGGATGTTTCTGTAAAGTTTTATAATTCAGCCCGGTTTGGAATCAAATCTGGGTCTTTATTTCTGAGATACAGCATATCGGATGACGTTTGTGTGAAATTTGTTAATTCAGCCCGGTTTGGAATCAAATCTGGGTCTTTATTTCTGAGATACAGCATATCGGAGGACGTTTCTGTGAAATTTGTTAATTCAGCCCGGTTTGGAATCAAATCTGGGTCTTTATTTCTGAGATGCAGCATATCGGAGGACGTTTCTGTGAAATTTGTTAATTCATCGCGGTTTGGGATTAAATCTATAATTTTTTTATACATGGTTTTATTCCATTTGAGGAAAGATTTTCAGTGTTTAACCTTCAGTCAGAAAGGACATTTTGGGAATTGCTGGGAATGTATACCCGACTATCAAATACTATCTGCATGTGCATTAACACTGAAACTCCAGAAACAACTTCAGAGAATCAAAATAACTTTAGATCTGTAATTCATGCAAGAACACATGGAAAGACCATGGTGAAATGCTAAATACCGTCAAATATTCATAGGTGCTAGCGTTTCAAGACAAATGAACTGAGGTAGATGTAGACTAATAATTTGTAATAAACATCATCTCACAGGTGATGTAATAATCTGGTCTCAGATGTAGATATGGGTTTGTCATATCTGCAGAATATCACATTTTACGTGATAGATCTGTGTTAAGATTTTGTAATAGATCTGTATCGAAATTTTCTGGTTGGTCTCTAGTAACTTTTTGTGACAGTTTTGGAAGAATTTAAGTGTGCTGTTGATAGATATAATATAGATATGTAGCGTCTTGTGTTAGACCTAAAACATTTGTATGGGATTAGAAGTGTACATTCCATCAGTTTATTCAAGGGTTAATCGGCAAATATTCTGCTAAGGACACGGTCGTAGAAGTGAAATATTCTTTGAGTACGGAGGAAAACACCAAATAAATTTGAAGACATGAAGGGTACACTCAGATGTATATTGCTGGAAGTACAAGTACTATTTGTCACCTTAATAAATGGTATAATTCAGTTGAAATCTTGTCAACCGGTTGTTGTTGTTAGGTGTTACTGTTTCAACAAAGGCAGATTGAAAGTTTTCCAGTTAGCCAAACTCAGTACCAACTGATGGTTTTCAACAACATTAGTATTGATCCAGAGTACCTCTGCCCGGCCTGAAATCTAACACGTAGTTAAATTGGCAATGAACTTTGGTGTCCCCTCTCCTCTCTTAATTCAGCTAGCTGATTACTTTTTTTTTGTGCGTGAAAAGGTAGGTTTTCAAACCTATCTTGATCTTAGAGATTGAGTGTTGACTTTTTCACTGAGTGTAGATTTGAAGTGTGTATTTGAGAGCTAGATCAGTGGCAGTAGGAATCCTGTGATGTAAGGTGAACCGTCCATGCCTTAGTCCTCCACAATCATTCCAGATGGTAATCAAATTACAGTTAATGTTCTTGGCATCTTGCTAGCAGATATTGCTTTAGTGGAAAGCTTTAGTAAGGGTTATTCATACATTGTACCTTGGGAATGGAGTTTGCGTGTGAACTAGGAACATTGGCACAGACATCTCAGCATCTCGGCCATTGTTAATTCCATCCCTGTGTCCACAGGTGTTGTTCCAACATGGGTTCAAATGTAAAACAGTGCTAAATGAACTGAGAAGCAGTGGCTGGCTTAGAGGGTTACAACCCAGGTTTGCTGTGACGGTTCGGCCCATGATGAACGGGTACTGGATAAAACACCAAGCAATAAATTGAAAAAAAAAAAATACAAATGAATTGATGGTTTGTCTGTTTATTAAGACTATATTATCAGTTAATTAAGTCATACATGTTTGCAAATTAAGATTGGTGTTGAGATTGCCTTAAGTTTGACCGCTCGTTTATACAGGAATTAAATACTGGTCTTTGATGTTAAGCCCCTGGATCAAAAAGCACTGCTTATACACAGTTGGTGTTACACAGTTCATAGAAACTGTACAGGTACTTATAACACTTCATTCCAGTTGATCGATTCATCCATGTAATTTGGCGTTCATGTACCGTACTAATCAATTGGATTAGATTTGATTGGCTTCAGGTGTTAATGATTATTGAGGGCTAATGTGTGTAGATCATTTCTTAGCAGATTAAGTCAGGAGGAATTAATCTTGGCAATAAAGTTGTCTCATGTGTGATGAAGCTTGAATCAGATCAAGTGAGCCTATCTGATTTACTTATCAGTCATTCTCCATTCTGGGAGAAATGATTTGCATATACTGATTATCAGCTGTGTATATTTATTAAAAAATATGTATATATTTTTTTCCTCTTTTTTTTTTTGTAGTTGAATATACAATGATTCAGATAGAAATATTGGTGAAATTCCAATAAAAGTGAATTTAAATTATATCAAAGCTCTCCCAGTGAGTTGGTTACAGTTCCCAGTTTTGCAAATGTTCCTAAAAAGCAAGGAATTATTCAGCCCTTCTGACTCATAGAAGATTATAGACTCGTAGAATTCAATCAACCAAACTTCTGGGGAAAAAGACATTTTATATTTTTTAAAAGTTAGTGGTAAAATGTAGCTTTGGTGACTCGGGCTTCAGAATCTTTTAGCTTGAATAATAGGTTATCACATTGATATCAAATGTTGTAGATAGATAAATAGTATGTACATATGTTTGCTTGGGGTTTTACATTTTGTTTAACAATTGTTCAGTCATCTGAAGACGACGAGACGTTGTGTTTGTACATATAGTATGTCCTCTTGTACCAGGGTGAGTCCATGCTGCCAAAGTACTGCCGCCAATGAAATATCATGCCCAGAAATGTCACCCCACCCTGTCACATTTTACTGACATTGTGTCAACCAGTCTATTTTCCATGATTTAACATCTTAGTGCTGAGTGCCAAGCAGGGCAACAACAAGTACAATTTTGTTTGGTATGACCAGACCTGGGTTTGATCCCAAGGTCTCCCGAATTTGTAAAGGATGATGTAACCATTAGATAAATAGTGGTCAGTTACAAATGGAATGCTTATAGAGTCCACTGGTGCATGTATACTAGTGTTACAGGACCATTGTCGTTGAGTATTTTATTTGTTTCACCTTAGCACCAGAGAATTTTTTTTTCATTCCTTTGTATGCATGCAGACTGGTAGATCGAATGATTGCTTCCGAAGAAAGGGCCATTGTCAGTAGAAATGCTCATCATTGACTTCAGAGCAGACGCATTTAAAAGGTGACGGCACCTATTGATTGATACATCACCTGGGCTATCCTCGCTCATTGAAACGAATGTCTGCGTTTACCGCTGCGTCTGATTGCATCTCTCGCTAGAGACAAACTGGTCCTGCAGTGTCAGCCCTGCTGAATCACGTCCAAATAATTGGACAAACTGAGGTCGATGCATCAGCCATTTTACCCATGAAAGCAGAATATTGGAGATTCTGCCCACTTTAATGATGAGTTTCCATGGCAACCGTAGGTGGAAGGCGCTTGTTTTTAATGCCTGCAGTATGCTAATCATCTCACAGTGTAGTCTGCCTTTTTTATAGCCACATGCATTTATCTTATGTCTGGTCACTTTCATAGTGCAAATGGGAAATCACCTGTCCCCTTGAACATGCTGACTCTGTGGCCATGTATAATGAACAAACAGGAGTTGATTATAAATTGTTTTTCTCGCATTATACTCCTCCTTATCCTGTTTTGTCCAGGATTGCATAATTAATAAAACTATTATTGCCTAAATCTCATGAAAAATGTCATGAGCTCCAGTTTTGCAGTAGCACTGATGTCCTGGAGAGGTCATGGCTATCTTGTACCCAAGCCATTTGCTAATTCAGTGAATGGTCCATGTACATATATGTAGATCACATCCAGGGTCGCCTAATACAAAAATCCTTACTTTCTACTATTTTCATTGTGCCTGAATCTCACGAAAACAACATGATCTCCCATTTTGTAGTAATACTGATGTCCCGGTGAGGTCAGAGTTATCTTGCACTCAGATTCAAGACATGCCGAATTGATTTTGATTGGCTGGTGTGAGAGGTAGGTGAGTCCAGGCAATGACTTACCTAAGTGGAATTTTAGGTACGGTACATTTATTCAAGTGTAATCAAGGCTGGATGATTTAAACCAGGAAAGCCTATCTCAGCTGTCAGCCAATCAGCGTCGATTTTGTATCCTTTTGAGTGAATGGTTCATGCCTGCAGAACCTTTGATGAACCACAGATTGATCGATCAATCAACACATTATCACAGACAGACAGACAGACAGACAGAACAACTTACAAAGCTGCTTGATAGAGCCGCTAAAAATGACACCACATGTTCTGATTCACATGTAAATGTGTCAGTGAGTGAGTGAGTGAGTGAATGCTTGGGGTTTAACATGCCAACAATTTTTGAGTTACATGACGACGATGTAATATGTGAACATTACATGCCGTTAATTATAATGCCAAAGGGTGAAATCGAACATTTCGCCCACATGCTCTGTTAGGTATGGGCTCAGACTAAGCAAAATTTCCTCGCAAAGCTATATAGCCATAAAACATTTAAAGACATGACTGCATGGGTGATAAATTTTCAGGCAAGTTAGAGCCAAGTATAAAGGTAATTTGATTGTCACCCCTGCAAACTCTTGCATAATTTATTCTGCTGTCACTTAATATTAGCTTATGAGCAAGTCGTAATGGACGTATCTTAATTTGCTTTCACAGTGATGTTTGCATATCCTCATGTGATATCTTTTCTTTTTTTATATGACATATTTATTTTATTTATTGTTTCCCTCTCCTTTTTAAATACAGGTGAAACATTTCATTGAAAAAGCCATCATCGAAATGTTTTGAAGCCAGTTTATGCATGGTATTTGGCGCTGCCTCTTGGCTTTTGTTGTCTACCAACTTAACGAGAAAGCAATTTGTAAAAAAAGTTTGCTTTAAGTGGCAAAAAAACCTGCTCTCTTTTTACCTGTTAACATGTATCATTATCTATTATTTTGATTCATTGTTATTTTCAGTACATGTATAAATTTGAGAAGGGTTTATTGTTTTACAAATTGCTAACATGTAAAATTGGCAACTGGAAAACTGGAAAATGAAACTGTACTTTAAGGCTGATCTAAGGTTGAAGAACATGCCATTGTGGTGACCTAACCAACAGCTGCAGGTCACTGAGTTGGAAATGTCCAACGTTATATCGCCAATAAAGGTCTAGTGATGCGTGACCTTGATTTAGTGCTGCGTGACCTTGATTTAGTGCTGCGTGACTTTGATTTACTGGACTTGATTTAGTGCTGCGTGACCTTGATTTAGTGCTGCATGACCTTGATTTAGTGACCTTGATTTAGTGCTGCGTGACCTTGATTTAGTGCTGCATGACCTTGATTTAGTGCTGCGTGACCTTGATTTATTGCTGCATGACCTTGATTTAGTGACCTTGATTTAGTGCTGCGTGACCTTGATTTAGTGCTGTGTGACCTTGATTAGTCATGGACACATACATGCAGGGCATGTGTAGGTTTTCCATATAGAAGCTAAATGTTTAGCTGTGAAAGCTAAGATATGTCCATACAGCCTCTCATACAAGGCACATAATTGGTGTTTTTGGAAAGAAATATTCGCAGGGGATCGACTAATATTGGTCTACATGTTTATGGTTGCATATCAATGTGAGCTGTATTATGCAAATAATGGCATGTAGAAATGCTATCAAGTGTTATTATCTGTCTAATCCTAGACATACCTTGGAGAACTTTAATGGTTAACTTGAGTTTTGGGCAAAGTGGTAATTGTCAAACTGAGGATTGCTTCCCTACATGATGCCTGCAGTTTGTCTGCTTTCATATAAAAATGGTCAAATACATGAAAAGACCAGGAGTATTGATTCTGCAGAAACAACAAATTCATTTTTCATCCTTCCAGTTTGAAACTATTAGTGATTGTTTACATTGCTACTAAAGTGACAGGTTTTCTTTTGAAGATCACCTTTTTACCTATCCGTGTGCATACTCACCAAATTTTCTTTTGTTAATCATATATAGTGTTCATGGTTTTGTCCACAGGTTTGTTTCATAAATAATGGTTTTTGGCAACGCTCATTCTGTCTGTGTTTCATCTGGACTTCTTGAGCTCTATCCATGTTGCCTGCAGGCTGTCCTGATTTTAGGTCATAATTGTCTGCCCACATATAGTATGATAAAACTGTATCACTTTTAGTACAATTCTCCAAACAGCCTAGGGCTTTTTTATGGGGAAATAAGTAGCTTTGATCATATCTGTCCTTGGACATATTCTATAATGATGATACCATCTCTCCATTTTTGTATTCTGTTCGGCTACAGAACATCAGGTATTTTGCTAAGGTGTGTATATATTAATGTGGGATTTATGTAATGAAAATAATAAAGGGATGTTTTTATGTTTATGTGAAAAGTAAGTCTTAGGGTTTCACCAGCGAGAATTGCAAATTTATGGGCATTTTGGCATCATTATTATTCAGCCAAATGTGGTGAAAAGAACACAGTCTGTAGAGTAGTTATTTATATACAGGGATGATCTGAGCACAGTGTCTTGTCAGACTGAAGCCATTAACTTAACATAAAAAGATGCCATATATGTACGGCCAAATGATTTCTGATATAACTTTCTATAACCTTGACTTCAGGATGTCAGCTTTTGGTGTAAGAGACTGTCAAAAAAATCAGTCACTCTGTTCATTATATTTGGTTTCACGTTTGTTGAGCCGGGAATGAAAATTTGACAGTTACATTAAATCCCAAGAAGTGGTCAGAAAGAGTGAGAAAAGAAATAATTATATCCCTAATCAGCTGACGTGGGGTTTTGCTAAAGAACCTTGGCAGATAAAAAGAACCTTAGCTAAAGAAACTCAGAAACCACGTGAATTGTGTGTATTGAATCAGCCTGTCTGCAGCCACGTTCACGTGACATAGACTGTAGCACCAATTTTTAAGCACTGAACAAAATTTTGATTTGCAAGTGATCATGCAATTTCCAGTTGAAAGCTACACATGATGTGTGAAAATCAGAGAGAATGGAATTTCCTGTTGTCTTATTAACCCTGGCCAGAGGGTTGACACGCATTGCACTACACTTCCTCTTTTGGCAAATAAACAGGACCGCCATTGCAGAAGTGAAAAATTTTTGAGTAAAATATTTTTTGGGTGTTATTTTTCTTTGTTAGTTTGTCAGAAGAATATTTGGATTCTGTGCAACGATAGAATTTGTTCTTTTGTACTTTCCGCACCGGGGGTGGGGGGGGGGGGGGGGACATTGGATCATGATCTGGCAACCATTACAGGAAATATCATGTGTTGCAATAAATGAAACAAAAGATTCCTATTGCGTTTGCCCCCACCCCTACCCCTCTTCATCCATCCCCTCTTCATCCATCCCCAAAAGGCTACAGCTAAAAATATTCCTTGTCAGACTATTAGTAGTCTGCAAACGTTGATATGAAAAGTCTTGGCAGGCTTTTCCCGTTATTGAGGCACTATCACGTCAGCCAGCCTTCCCTTGCCCCGCGGTGATGGGGATTTCATAGACTGGCTACCCAAAACCTCTGTGGTGTGTGCTGTACAAATCAGCAGGGCGGCATCTCGAGCAAAGAATCAAGGGGCTCCCCCGAGAAGTTCGGGGACAGCAGAGTAATCTCTAAGCTGACACTTCGAAAGTCCTTCATCATGTAGTGTTTACTTCACCTGACTACGCATGACTTTATAGAAAAGCGATTTCCTCCACTGTTCCTGAGACTGGGCAGACCCGTCTCTAAGACTAAGTGGCAATTGTCCACGTATAGTCTTCCCCCAGTGACAGCTTGGGGGCCCATTGTGGCCTCAAAGAGTCTTCAGCCATCTTGGTTCTTGAAAAGGTGGAGCACTTAGCGGTTATTCATCCATCAGCGAGGTCATCAAGCGAAGATCTTATATGATGGAGATAGGGATCTCCATAGACTCCAATGATGACTGTTCAGATGACAGTCAATCACTCTTGATCGCTGCTCTCAGGGCATCTGGCTGTAGATAAAGTTTCGATGAAGTGGTGTGTTTGCAGCAATGCTGTATAAATAAAAAATGAACAACAAAAGAGAAAAACGGGTTTGAATCACAGCTGTTGCTGTTTTTCTATCTGTTCAATCGCACTGTGTATTTTCCAAAAAACATAATAATTATGATTTCCACATTTGTATATTGTAACAGTATTACGGTTCAGACATGCCTCTAGGCCTTTAGTCACACCAGATACTTTAAAAAAAAGCTATTTGTCAAATGCAATAATGCACACATTGACAAAGAAATACACAGTGTTAAAAAAAAAAAACAGTTACAAAGAGATTATGTCAAGACTGTTTGATGCATAAGTCAATATATATTCAGGAAATACAATCTGCTGGTTTAACTCCAGCATTGACCCTCAGTGGACTGTCAGCCCTGCAGGGGTGTTGTCACATGAGAAACCTCTAATGGATTGAATAAAGTCAACACTTTGACACAAATCCTCTGATCGCTGAAATTGTATTATGTGTTTTCGGAGCTATGGGTTGTCCAGCTGCAAGAAGGACATGTCTGTGAGAATTGTTGATCTGGTTAGGGTAATGGAATAACGGCTTCCCCCAGAGGTGCTGGTGGCTTAGGTACATCTGCAGATCAATTTGGTTCGATTTGCTGCTGCCACTCAGAAGGTTTCACTTGGGTAAGACTTTTCCACCTAACTCATTTCAGCCATTCACATCCTGCTTGTTTCATCTTGAAAGTGTCCTGGAAATTTGAGCAGCTCTGTGAAGAATTCCAGACAGATCTCTTGGGTAGTTGTGTTGATCTCCCCTTGAAATAGAAAAAGAGGGAGCTTAATCGGTGTTGAATGTATATGGAGTGGTGTGCGCGTTGTGTATATATGCACCCATAGGAATTGATCCAAGGCCCTCAGCAGACATTTCCTTGTGTCAACAATTAAGCCAGCAGGCATGGCTTTGCTTAGTGCTTCTTCACAGAAAATTGTATTGTCCGTAGACTCTGCATCATAAACAGCATGGACCGGGTTGGGTTTACACGGGTCACTATGCGGCTGCTCGTCCGTGAACTGACGTCCCATTCGTATCTACCTGTGCGGACATGATCTGTATGGTAACCTGTATTGAGACTCTAGATAGACTCCATGGGCCAAAGGTTTGAGCCGTATGGTTTATTGTCTTGACTCCACTAACGGCATTAGCTCTCCCTCAGATGTGTGGGAGAGGCAGACAGAGATGCTAACGAGGTAGTGATGAAGCATTTCAGTTACATTTGTCGTGGATAAACACATTTTTAGCCTCCTGTAGTTGTGAATTGCCGCATGGCTTTCTTGGTTTTGTTTTTACCATTCTGGTGACAGCTGAACAGGTGTGCGCATTCACATGTCCTAGCTTGTATAGGAGGATCACCTGTTATATTTTCATTTGTGGACACCTTATACGCACACACTCATCATTTGTGCCAGCCTCTGTTCTTGGTGAAACCTATATTGATCATTGCTAAAACTCTGCTAGCCCAGTGGTGGTGGTGGTGGTACCTCCAGGTGGTGAGTGTTCTGTGCAGTGGATCTAACGTAAGCCATTTTCTCTATACTCATTGGCTGGCCGGGGCACAGCAATGTACTGATGGCTGGGTAATCACCCCGGATGTAGGCTGAGAATTCAGGAAACACCAGAGCAGAAGTTTGGGAGGAACCCCAGCCGGTCTCTGTACTCTTGTCCTGTCAACCAATTACATGCTCAGCACAGGTGGAGGCTGATAGTCTGAATTAGACACGCATGAACATCGTTATATCTGCTGGTTCGTGCACAAGATCAGGGGTGAGAGGATGGCCAAGGATTTTAACTGCCCCTGTCTCTGACTTGCAACTTGCCTTTCCATGCCCATAAATACTGGGAAAACGTTATCAGTTATTTTTTACAAAGCCTGGATAACCAAAGCCTGTGTGAGTTGAGCGCTGAAGAATTTATCCCGGCGTCTGAGAAAGATGCCTGCAGGGTGTACTAGTAAAGAAAGAGATTGGGTGTTCATTTCTGAGGATAGACACTACAATTCTGTCAACAGTAGCTACCCAAGTGGCCTATAGCCGTGGCTGCCGAATACCCTGTGTGTATAAACATTTTGAGACAGTCTTTTGTTGCAGTCATTTCTGATCAGTGCAGCCTACATGGGAGTTGGTCTGTATCAAAGCTCGAACAGGAAAACCTATAGCTCAACTGCAGGCTTGTAGGGAAAATTGGCCTTGATTAAGATTTATTTTGAAAGGGTACAACAACAATCATTACGCTGGCGGATAGGAGGTTACCAGGCAGTGGTAGTTACCACCAGTCTCTGGCGACTGCGGACGCTCCCAGCCCTAGCATACCACGCGTTCTCAGCACCAGTGCTTTAAGGATTCCGAAAAATCGGAGCTCTTTCTGGACAAGGTAAGACCGCAGTGACCCAAGTCTGTTCAGAATTTCATTGTGTAGTAAGATGCTTTAGCTGTTATAACTCCGAATACCAAGCCTCCTATGTACATGTACATCAACCTGTTCTCTCTCCACACATGTGTTCCGTTCATTTCTCATCCATATATTTGTATTGAAGTAGCTGCGTTTTGCACACGCTGTGAATAATTTAAACGCTTGTTTATTTACAAAGGAAAAATCAGTCAGACTGTTACACTATAGTACGGTGTGATCAATGATAGGCTCCGTTAATTCGAGAAGAAAAAAACAAAGCACACAGTGCAAGTATTGATCAGGGTGAAGCTTGGCTGGAACTGAATCACTCGCATCAAAGTGAAACCGTGTGCACTCTCGCCAAGAGAATGCAGTCAGCTGCGCAGTGGTATTACTGATCATTACTTTAATAGCTGTATGAAAGGTTGAATCTAGATTTGAGGTATTGAATATAATTTAAATAGTTTCTTTGAACAATCTGTATTTTGATTGAAGTTATAGATTTAACAAGGCCAGCTTTTCACTGTAGTTTTAGTTGTCGCAGGTAGCTTCTGTAAATCACTAATTTAATTACACCTGTCGATTGGTGAAATTTTTTTACGTTTTGTCATGGCCGGATCATTCACTTTTCGCAACAACTGCCTGTCAACGTGGAGTTCTGGCATGTGACATCTCGCAGCTGTTACGAATTTGTTCTCATCTTTTTGTCCCTGAAGAAATTGAAAAACATGTTTTCAGGGCTGATAGTTTGCGTAGTTGACAGATGACGCTTCCACAGCATGCAGTTTGGTGCATAATTGATGGGCATTGTGGAAGGATAGTTTCTACTTCAGTAGTGGCGGCCTAAAACACCAATGAAATAAACAAATAAATAAATAAATAGTGACGGTCACTTCAGTAGTGAAGTAATCGCATTAAGTCTAGCCACCATCGTTTAAGTGAAATGTTCTTGAGTACAATGTAAAACACCAATCAAATAAACATTGCCTCTAGTTAGTTATCTATTGGATTGGTGTTTTATGTCCTACGCAAGAATATTTCTTGCCGTACTCAAGAATATTTCACTTACACATAACCTCTAGTTGGTACACAGAGTTTTTGCCTAGGTCAGTTTTGTCAGGGTTGCTAATTGGGTTGACCATACAGGTGTATGGTTTGCAGTTTGCTGATTGTTCAGGCACACAGACCTGTTTATGAGTGTTAATTAAGGGATTTGGTTTGCTAAGTATTCATTCATGCTGTACGTGTTGTGGGGCATGCAGTGGTCAGGTGCACAAATTGTGCACAAGGTGCTGGCTTGTAAGACAAATGAAAAATTCATGTTATGAGATATAGTGTAGATATACATGGACATTTGCTGAAGGCTTGTCCTTTCAAAGATCATCTTACAGGTTTTATTTTTTTGTCTCAGATATTACCCCTCATTCATCCCTTCTGCCCCCCTGAGCCCCCCCCCCCCCCACACACACACACACACTAGGATGACGTGACATGCCTGAGCGCCACAGGTGTCATCAGAAAATCACACACTCTAAATGACATAAAATTTCATTCATGATAAAGTTGATCTTTTTTCCATATTCCGGTCTATTGATTTTAGGAAGGTGCTTAGAGGATAGATTGATATCCTTCTGGGAAAATGTAAATTTTAGTACCAGAGATAATATCTCATGACATTTATTGGCCTCCTTTGCGGTAAAATTTTTGGTTATTTTATCCTGTATGCTCATCAGCTAAAAACTTTCTCTTTCAAACAGCATATTTTGTATTGTTTTCTGTCTCACATACAATCCCTCGTGGCTGGTTCCTCACCACGCGCTATCCTTATCCTCCACTATGACCTGAGGGGGAGATTTATATATCAGTAATGGGATAGTTAAGATAATCAGTGTATATATCAGCAGAGATTAATCTCGTGTCACAGACAGGACGAAAACTAAGATGTCACATGCAGTAATTCTTCAACATTTTCACTGCTAAGTGTTTATTCAGGCATATTCTGAAGGCATTATTCTGTGTAGACTGATTCATTTACAGTTTTTGTGAAGCCCTGAAATTGGCCAATCTATCCATTGTAGTTTTGTCTCCAAAATCAAACTAAAAATGTGCAAAAAATGCAATGAAAGTTGCTCTTTCGAATGCGAAAAGATTGGGGAATTAGGGTAGATATATATGTACCATACTGACTCTGTCGTTTAAATTGCAAACATTAGTAACTGTTACATTACTACAAGAATTAATACTTTTATTTTAAAAGAGTGAAGTGTTTCCTCAATATCATTTGTTTTTTTTTTATTTGAAAGGAAAACTTGCGTCAAAAAATTAGGCCCATTTTAAAGGTTCCATCAGCAGAAAAAAAGCAATCAGCAGAAAAAGGAAAAAAGAAGGAAACTACATGTTCATGTGTGTTTTTCTTGTAATTATTGTTCATCTGCCCTAATTCCTCAAACGTTTTACCTGTGAATGAGCAAATTTCAGTGCAATTTATGCACATTTTAATTTTAATTTTGGACACAAAACTACATTGATTGGAATAGTCCATTTCATGGCTTGACAAAAAGTGTGATTTTAGCAGTCTACAGAGAGTAAGACCTTCAGAATATGCTTGAGTAAGCATCTTGCAAAAAGTTTTAAGTATTACAGTATGTAGTTAAATTTGATGAAAGCAAGTTTCTGGCATTTTTTTCTGCTTATATAATATATAACAGGCATAGTTATCTAGTATACAGACCACACAACTGTGACCTTGGATTCATTTGTCATTGTTGGTGGGTATTTAACATCAAGCTTAATTTTACAATATGGCTGACAGCTGAGTAGCTTCGGCACTAAGGCAAAGAAAATGGTAAGATGAAGGATATATCAGTTTAACGACCGCTAAAAACTGTCCAACAAAAACATTGCACTTTTTGCTTTTGAAGAATTTGTTCAGCCTATTATAAAATGCATTTGACATATGTTTGAAACTTGTTCTCGTCTGACCATACAGGGACCAGTACCGTTACATCAGGTTTTTACCATTGAACACAAATACTAAAGACTGCTTGAGTTCATTATTCATAGTACATATACATGTAGATCTAAGAATGCATCTGCCTTGTAAACCTTGAAACAAACTATTTCAAAAAAAAAAAATAAATACGAGTGTAACCTTACTGCAGGATACTCTCCAGGTCACCCTACAGACCACCATGGAATCTGATGCTTTAAAATTATTTTGCTCGTTTAGAAAAATTCAAAAAAAAAAAAAAGAAAGAGAACTGAGCTATTTTCCTTGACCCCAGTATGGGGTATGACCTTTCATCTAACACATGCTTCATTTTAGTGCTTGTTTTGCCTTCAACTTGATGTGACTCCTGCTTCGTCATTGTCATACATGTAACCTTAGTGTATCTCCAGCAATTTATTGCATAACACATTGATGTGATACTTGTATAGTAATGATATCACACTCGTAAACTGCACTTTTGAACAAAGTGCATGTTGTGGATGGAGAGGGAGAAAAATTGGAGGGATTAACAGTGATGGTGTTACTGGCAGTTAAGAGTTCTTTTCACTCTGGCAACGTGCCTAGCCTATCCGTGCACTTTTCTAAATTCTTTACCAGGGTTCTTTTTTTCTCACAGTCATAAATAGTGACGACAGCCGCCTTGGCTAAGAGCTCTAAAGATGAGTTTTTAGTTAGCAATTAGTCACAAATGACTTGAACATGTGGTTAGCTGAATAAATAGCTCTCAGTTACTTGGAAGTATGCTGCTGATGAGGGTTGTCTCATTCCAATGCAGGTCACAAGAACATTGATACAAGGGGGTTTCAGGTGAAGCTGATTTTCAGTCTTTAAACTGTGCGGAAGATCCGTTTTATAACCTGATTTATTCAACCATGAACGCCTTTGCTGTTGTTGTGAATCTCTTGGCAGTTTAAATTATCTAGGCCTCTTGGTGCTGTGTTTGCGTGGATGTTGATTGGACCATACAGTTCTTGGTCAAATGTCAGCATTATAAATTCATTTGTGGACCAGTGATTAGCATGAGGTGCTGTAGGCTAGTGTATTTGCCGTAAATCATGTGATTGGAGGTTTATATAACTTTGTGCAGTGCTATGTGAAGACTGTAGGTGTAGTTAGATTCACAGTATCTGTATCATGTAAAGGCTCTAGGTGCAGTCAGTTTCACATTATCTGTATCATGTAAAGGCTCTAGGTGCAGTCAGTTTCACATTATCTGTATCATGTAAAGGCTCTAGGTGCAGTCAGTTTCACATTATCTGTATCATGTAAAGGCTCTAGGTGCAGTCAGTTTCACATTGCCAGTATCATGTAAAGGCTCTAGGTGCAGTCGGTTCCACATTGCCAGTATCATGTAAAGGTTCTAGGTGCAGTCAGTTTCACATTATCTGTATCATGTAAAGGCTCTAGGTGCAGTCAGTTTCACATTGCCAGTATCATGTAAAGGCTCTAGGTGCAGTCGGTTCCACATTGCCAGTATCATGTAAAGGCTCTAGGTGCAGTCAGTTTCACATTATCTGTATCATGTAAAGGCTCTAGGTGCAGTCAGTTTCACATTGCCAGTATCATGTAAAGGCTCTAGGTGCAGTCGGTTCCACATTGCCAGTATCATGTAAAGGTTCTAGGTGCAGTCAGTTTCACATTATCTGTATCATGTAAAGGCTCTAGGTGCAGTCAGTTTCACATTGCCAGTATCATGTAAAGGCTCTAGGTGCAGTCGGTTCCACATTGCCAGTATCATGTAAAGGCTCTAGGTGTAGTTAGATTCACATTATCTGTATCATGTAAAGGCTCTAGGTGCAGTCAGTTTCACATTGCCAGTATCATGTAAAGGCTCTAGGTGCAGTCGGTTTCCCAGATACAAGCCTAATTGTTGTAAAGAATTTGTTGAATGACTTGTTAATGGTTTTCAATTCCATCAGTGCTTTTGCAAATGTTTTACATTGCAGGTATCATGTGAAGGCTCTAGGTGCAGTCAGTTTCACATTGCCAGTATCATGTGAAGACTCTAGGTGCAGTCAGTTTCACATAGCCAGTATCAAGTGAAGATTCTAGGTGCAGTCAGTTTCACATAAAGGTTTTCGATTTCATCAGTGCTTTGCAAATGTTTTATATTGTAGGTATCATATGAAGGCTCTAGGTGCAGTCAGTTTCACATTGCCAGTATCATGTGAAGACTCTAGGTGCAGTCAGTTTCACATAGCCTGTATCATGTGAAGGCTCTAGGTGCAGTCAGTTTCACATTGCCGCATTGTCGGTATCATGTGAAGACTCTAGGTGCAGTTAGTTTTAGGTTAGTTGTAGGTATCATAGGTGCAGTCAGTTTCCCAGTCCGGATACAATTCTTGTGGTACAAAAGTTCAACGTTTGTGAACAACTTCTTAATAGTTTTAGGTTCCTTCAGTATTTTACAAATGGTGCACATTGCCGGTATCATGTGAAGGTTGTAGGTGAAGTCAGTTTCCCAGTCCAAATACAAGCCTGTATTGTAAAAAAAAGTTGAACAAACAGTTCTGTTTACCAGTGCATACAGTAAACATGCAAGATGTTGCATATTGATTTGTTATGAATACCAGCAATATTATGTAGGCATACAAAAGCAGTTTCTCTGAAGCTGAACATTCAAATCATTATGTCTGTGCTAAATTCTCTAGTTCAGAGATTGTGGTGTTTGATTTGCCTTAACTGGTGTTTTGGTAGGTTTCTGGCAGTTTCTCTCAAGCTGAACATTCAAATCATTATGTCTGTGCTAAATTCTCTAGTTCAGAGATTGTGGTGTTTGATTTGCCGTAACTGGCGTTGTGGTAGGTTTCTGGCATTTTCTCTCAAGCTGAACATTCAAATCATTATGTCTGTGCTAAATTCTCTAGTTCAGAGATTGTGGTGTTTGATTTGCCATAACTGGTGTTTTGGTAGATTTCTGGCAGTTTCTCTCAAGCTGAACATTTAAATCATTATGTCTGCTGTGCTAAATTCTCTAGTTCAGAGATTGTGGTGTTTGATTTGCTGTAACTGGTGTTGTGGGAGGTTTCTGGCAGTTTCTCTCAAGCTGAACATTCAAATCATTATGTCTGTGCTAAATTCTCTAGTTCAGAGATTGTGGTGTTTGATTTGCCGTAACTGGTGTTGTGGTAGGTTTCTGGCAGTTTCTCTCAAGCTGAACATTCAAATCATTATATCTGTGCTAAATTCTCTAGTTCAGAGATTGTGGTGTTTGATTTGCCATAACTGGTGTTGTGGTAGGTTTCTGGCATTTTCTCTCAAGCTGAACATTCAAATCATTATGTCTGTGCTAAATTCTCTAGTTCAGAGATTGTGGTGTTTGATTTGCCATAACTGGTGCTGTGGTAGGTTTCTGGCAGTTTCTCTCGAGCTGAACATTCAAATCATTATGTCTGTGCTAAATTCTCTAGTTCAGAGATTGTGGTGTTTGATTTGCCATAACTGGTGTTGTGGAAGGTTTGCGGCTGGTGCATGTCTGTACCAATGTTGGGGTGTGTTGGTTCGTTCCGTATACATATGCATTTTAACAGGCACAGTAAAAAGCATTCAGTTCGCTGGCTGTTTATCGTTTGAACTTATACATACATGCAATGGCACATAGGGGGCCTCCATGGCCGAGTGGTTATCTCACCAATGTGGTTTTTTGTGAGTTTAAGTCCAGCTCATGCTGGCTTTCACTTCTGTTTGCCAACAACCTACAGATGGTGGTAGGTTTTTCCTGGTCTCAGCCTAGTTTCTTTCCACCATAGTGAAATAATCTTGAGTATGGTGTGAAACACCAATCCAGTAAATAAATAAATAAATAGATAAAACATTTCTAAACTATCAAAGAGCAAAGGTTTAGTGGTGGTGGTTTTCTCACAGATGAGCTTTATAGAGAAAATGTACTGTAGCCACTAAAATGAAAAGGATTTGACAATGCTTTGTGATTTGACACTTGGCTCTGTTTTGTAAAACAAAGAAAGATATTTTTAAGGACAGATGAACATTCATACAGATGATGCTTCTGTCCAAGGAGGAGGTTGGATAGCTGGAATTTTTACCTATACATAAAGCAACAGCAATTATATTATGATGGGAGAGCAGACACAAAATACAAACTATAATAGGAATAAAAATATAACTGAAAATTTTCTTTTTATTTTGTCGGATTTTCGTTTTTGTTTCAACACTTTCTGATCATGTAAACATAAATGCCAAGGATAAAATCGCATTATTCACAAATTAGATGATTTTCAAGTTTCATTTTTATACTCCCCTCAAATATTGATAAATCATACATTCTGCCCTTAGGGTGTTATAACAACAATTAAAATTGGCGTGGCCTATGAATGAGTGGAACAGATGTTTTATAAGCATCCATCGTGTATTGCCAAGATTTTTCTCTATGCGTAACTAATAATGATACTGTAAGTTATTGATGTTTTGAGAAGGCTATATCTATGGGGATTTAAACCCTGAGGGGGGGGGGGGGGGAGGAATCTACACCTAGGGTTCAAATCCCCATCTACCCTACAGTATTTATGAAATAGAAACCGTATGTAAAAATGAGCTAAAACAAAATCATGCCAGCTATGTGGACTGCTGACAGCACTGGTCAAGTAACATGAGTCGTCATAATGAGATGCCAAGGAATGCAGCGTTACAAAGAAAAATCATGTCAACCTGCACAGTAATTGAGCTGCGCACAGTATAAATTTAGCATCACAGAGAAAAATGACATAAGCCTGTGCAATTATTCAGCTGCCCAAGGTTTAAATCTCATGTACCCCTTGTGGGCATGGCCTGCAGCTCTGACAACATTTTAACCCGCCTGACCAGCCAGTGGCAATCAGAAATCGCAAGTGATGTTCAAACAAAGTTGTTTAGGCAGATATTCTGCATTATCACATTTATTTGTTATGCGTAGATAAATATCTCAGAAATTTTTTTAGTCTAGCTACACAAGGGGAATTCATTAGGAATTAACTATATGGACACCTGGGAGCAGGTGGCAAGAGACTATATGTTCTCGTCAGATTCTTATTAATGAGTTTTGCTGGTTTTTCATCCCTGGTATCTGCTGGATGTGCCACTCAGCGGGTCATGGACAATAAGCCGTGATTTCTCATATGTAGAACATGGTGGTTGAGGATGTTTGTGGCACGGACTGTGATTTATGCGATTGTTGTCTGTGCGAGGAAGGATTTCTGTGTCTCCAGGGAGAGCATAGTTATTGAAATAGGTAACGCTTTTTCACTCCTTCCCGTATTGTTGACACAACTTTCATTTGCCATTGTGCTCAACGAACAATCTGCTTTAGAAATTGCGTGAAGTAATGCTCTCTCTTGTCATTGGTTTCCATTGAGCAGTGGCAGTATTTTTCGAAGAAGTCCTTGCATGACTACCCATTTGCCCTTCCTTCCTTATTTCATTTCTTGATATATGTCTTTTCTTGCAAATCCTGGTCTTCATAGATGCATTGTAAATCACTTTAATCCTTTTTCTACCAACTTATCACCTTATTTTACCAAGTGTGAAAAATCAGGTGACATTTTTTTTTGATTTTCACGAAATCTCGTTTATCTTCATTTTCACCTGTCTGCACTACAGTTCATGCAATAGGGTAATCATTGGCTGAAAATTACATGAAATTATAGGTGATTTACTCTTTTTTCCTCAGTGTTTCATTGGGTGTTTTGTACCATACTCAGTAATCTTTTTACTCCTACATGAGGTTTATGGCTGTAATACACACTGTGGAAAACCACCAACCTTTGTCAGATACCTGACAAACATTCGGACGTAATACTGGACCATTTCACCCATAATGATAACCTCTGTATGTATATCCTATTTTAGGCACCCGTAAGGGTGATTAGGATGGAAATGTGCAAATCTTCCGGATCTTGTACATTGTTCATCATCAATAATTCCAAGTATCTAAAATGCTTGTACATGTATATAGGATTTGGGGGAGTCAGTATAGTGCAGCTAAAGGGAGATAATTCAGTAGGGAATCTTGTCTCAACTCCACTAACAGTCTTTGTCTGTCACCAGGTAATATTTACCACAGACATACATTGTACTTGTGGCCACCTGTTCCAGTTTTATGTGCCTGCATTGAACCCTTGGTAGTTTCATTTACCACTCAGGTTTTCTATTGATATATAAATAGACTTGTATAAAGTGCTCTGTCTTTTAGATCCTAATTTCATGAAGGTATTTTAAATCTGCAACCAGGAAAGTAAATGCCATTAAGTGCTCTCTCTTTAGTTTGCAACGAAACAAGACATCTATTAGGGTCTAATTTCTTCAAGATCTGTCATACTTGGAGTAAAGACAAAAAAATTTACATTTACTTTGAATATTGTTCATAGGTTATATGTACATACACATATGTACATACTGTACAACTGTCATTTTTTCAATGGATTTTACGCATGCAATTATTATGAAAATGACGCTAAAAATGATTTGTTGATGTCGTCAAAGATCCAAGCTTCATAAAACTACGCAACTTATTTTTCTACACCCCATCTCTCAGAATCTTTCAAAAATATTGCTTGCTGAGGCAGTTAAAAAGGTTGAAGAATTATGGTATGTTTTTTATCAGTTTGCTATCGGATCCACACAGGAATTCTCAGCCCTCATTGTTCTCTAGGCCTTGGATGGTGACATACACTTAGCAGGCAAGACACCATGGGCATAGCTTGTGTGAGAGATTATCAGTTACATACTGGTGTTTATTCCAAAAAACTGACTGACATTGTATAATTGAAATATTTGAGAGTACGGTAATATGTTGAAAAGCAAAACAATCAGTCTAGTCAAACTAGTCAATAGTTGTTAGATTCTACCAACTAACTTTTTGCATAGTTTTTTTTTTTTTTTTTTTTTCAGTCTTTCACACTGAATATTTGTGAAAGAGAGTTACATTATACAACCACCCTCTATTAACTGTGTATCATGTAGAATGCAGTAAATTTTTAGAGTCTGTGAAAACCTCGGACCTTTCCCCCAAGTTGCTTTCTCACATGTGACATACACATAGACACACTATATTATACAAGTGCATAGACAACGCAGTAGCAATTCAGATTTGATTGTTTCTTGGTATGGCAATGAAGATTGCATGGAAAACCGTGTACACTTTCAAATACATGTAGCTTTGCAAATGAACAACACATGGAAAGAAATGTTACTGTGAAAACTGTGGCACTGTGAAATGCTCTGATGTACGGTATGTAGTAAATAAATGTACATGCAAAGCATTGTCTGATTTTTCTTTGTATTTGATCAAAATGTATAATTTCTTGAGCATTATTAATACGACTCTTAAGACTGTCAAACGGTTACTGATAGTATATGTAACCCTTTGACTCATATCTTGTTAACCATTGAAATCAACATGTAAGCTCGTTATTTTGAATATTGTTTGTTACGTTCTTGAGTCAGTTTAGATATGCCAAGAGATTCTTTATATAACTGTAAATAACGTGTGTTGCCAGGAAATTTGTGTTTGTGTGGACATTAACCATTCCAATATATTAAGACTAACTCATTGAAGCGTACATATAAGTTGGGTATTAAGGGTTACATTTGGTTATTTAAGACTGTGATGAGAGTCTAGTAGCTCTGTGCCTGATGACCACTGAATGAGTACTGTTCATACAGTGCTGTAGCCCGATCTTGTATCCATGAGTTGTGGTTAATTAATAATTTTTATTATTAATTACTGTACTGAACTAAATAATACTTCCACTGCAGTATGGGATGTACCTGTACTTGTGTTTGTTACACAATTTGATAGGTTTATATGTGCAAACAGAATGCTTTATTAAGCTCATGTTGGTTTCAAACGGATTTATACTTTGAGAGTACATTGTTGGAATAATATTTTTTGTGCTGAAATTCATAGTACGAATTTATTTGGTTGCTTTAATTGCTAAAATGTATACCAACAATTTTGTACGATGTGCAAATGTAAAATCCATTGAACTCATACCCTGTTTCCTTTGGTTTGTTTGAGGCATGCAAACTGCCTTCTATTTCAACTTTAAGTTCTATGTTATAACATAGACATCCAACAGTTACCTAACCTTTGCTCGGTCAATATCAAAATAAAGAGACTTTAAATCTCAGGCTCAATGTTTACAACGGCTACAGTACTACATGTCAGTAGAAGTTCTCATTACCTATATGGGTTGTAACTTTGTGGATCAGTTTGTCACTAAGTAAGGGGGAACAACTCTTATCAGCTTGATGCCACTGTGGCATCTGGCTCTCTGCTGCCCAAGCCCGCTATTCCCTGAAGATTACAAGCATTAAACAGTTTAAACAGTCCTAGAATCGTCATGAGCTAGCATGTCATCAATTCAGAGAGAAACACTTCTTGGGAACATGTAGAAAACTTTTGTGAATAAATAAATAACAAACGTGAAAGCAATGGGAAATAAGTTGATGTACATGTATATTGCCAAGGTAAGTTGTTATTGAGAAATGCAAACTTCCTTGTCGCACCTTGCTGATTCGCTCTGTGATCTGCGGGCCTGTATATGTGAGCTTGTGTCATAAGGTGAGTACAGGAATCTGCGGAATTTTACATGAATATTGGGTTGACGGGTAAGGTGATTTGTTTCATTATTTGTTTATAATGAAGTGGACATTTGAGTAGATATTATGAAAATATTTTGATTTCCATTCATAAAAATAGGCTCTAAGAAGTGTCTGCTTATAGCACTTGTTATGTTTAATAGTCAGCTAACTTCAACAGTGTTCTTAGGGCTCCTCCCTGTTTTTGTCAAATACATTTACATATATGACTTTTCCCCGTGAAATTTAAAACGGAAGGATTTCTTTTATGCATTATTTTTACATTATTTTTAAGTTTTAATTTTGTGTGTGCGATCATTTCCATATGTTTTGCATCAATCAAATTGCTTAAGTAAGAAATTGAAATTTTTTTTTTTCTAGAAAATTGACATTATCTTCATTTTACATATTTATGTGGAAAGAAATTGCCAGCCATTGAAGGGCCAAGAAGTCATGGGATTATGAAGAATATCCGTATGTGCAGTTCACAGACCATGTAGTTGATACTGGTTAACAAAGCAATCTGAACAGTAGTGCCCGTCTGTATTAAAGATTTACGAGATTGTCCTGTCGGTGTGTATGTATATGAGTGTTACTCTAACCTAGTTTAAGCTTGTCTCGGGAACTCAAATCGACCCTCCTTATTGACCAACTGCCAGTTAAAGTCTCGTCTTGCTATAAGTCACCAGCTCGGCTCCCCATTAAAGACCGTTCCCATAGGACAGTAATAAAGCGGCCAGTAAAGAAATTGCCCTCACCAATTTGACCACAACATAAAAACTGGCATCTTAAAGACAATTTAGCCACAGTTGGAACTGTGTTCTAAATGTCAAATCCTCATGCCATAGTTTAATTTCCTGTTTTTGGCAATATCAGCTTTATACACTTGTAATTAATTGTTATTTGCTAGGTTTACCTCTTTTGCCTGGTTGCCATCGACGACTTGAAATGCACAAATTGTCACTCACTTCTGCACTTTCTTTGACCTTCAAATCACCTCCATCTCTAACCTGTCTTGTGCTGTAACATGTTTCTATAGTTGAATTTTTAGTGATTTTACAAATGTGTGTTACAAATGTTGTTACACGTTTGTTACATGCTTTTGGGTCATTTTTTAGGTTTTTTAGCATATTGATATAGGAAAGGAAACACATAAACCATTTTTGATAAAAAATATAACAGCTTATAATTTTTTTTTATTATAGTATTTTTTAAATTTATTTTTAGTCAGTTTTTATGTCAACTAAAGTTAATGTTCAGTTAAATGAACTGTTATTTTAATAATATGTATTGTTAAAGTTTGAAGAGGAAAATTAAGCCCTGGTTGCCATAGCATAGAAGATTTGAATGTTTTAAAATTAGTTTCTTAGTTTCATTTGCCCAATAAACTGTCAGGATCTGCACTAACATGTTGTACTTACCTTTAATTTGAGGTTTAAGCAATTCCTGTGGTGGTAATTTGAGATAAACACATCTGTTTTTTCTCCAAAGGAAAAATAAATTATTTTTGTCGGGTATAGTGTGATAGAAAAAAATACTCCAAAAGAATATCTAATAACAAAGAAGAATGGCTGAGTTACTTGGAAATGCATAGAATCTTCCTCTCCTGGATGGCGCCAATTTTTTTATTATATTAGGTATGATGGGGAGAGATGACAGATAGATATTTATTTATACGGCAATAGAGCTGGAAATAAGAAATAGCCTGAGCTTAATTTGGGGCCATTTGAAGGAGAAGTCAATATGGACGATAGTTTGACTGGCTGAGCGAAGAGCTCGTCGGCTAAACCCACACTAGAGTAAATGAGGCTGCTTTGGCATGCGGCATCATCGTATATAGAGTTATATTATTGATCCCAGGCAGAGATGTGCGTAAATACCATGCCTGCCTTCGTAAATGGAGGATTCAGTCAAAGTACGAGGAGGTGGGGGAAAATGGGCTAAGGGGGGAAAAAACCAGTGGGTATCGGCCTTTAGCTAGCTTCACCCTTGTGACCTGGGAAACGGTGATATCCTGTTTTATTTGAAGTCTTATTTGGACCCTTCTGATGTCTTCAAAGGGTCAGTAATCAAAGTACGTCAGAACTAGGTGCGCTACGAGCAGATCCTGGAACAGCCGGGTACATGTAGTGACTGGAGAAGCGTCTTGAAGACGACAACACTGAAACTAGTGTGATGCTGTGTGTGCTATATGAGGCCCAGGGCAGGTTTTTCTGTCAAATGTGACTATATTTGCCGCAACTATCAGCCTTGATAAACTGACCATCACTGATCGAAGTTCAGACTTGTTCGTGTAGTCAGTAACCATACAGGGAGATGACCATGCAGTTTCTGTCCCCAACGCTGCCCAGGAATGGTTTTAGGGGTCGGTCACCTGCGAATACTAAACGGAGGAATTCTTTATGTTATCATTCCAGACATGCTGAGGACTTGATAGTGACGCCATTCGCCCAAATTCTGGCCAGCTTACGGAGTATTCGAAGCAACTACATTACAGTAACAAACATCAATGTGCCAAAAGAAAGGTAAGTCATCTTTGATTTATACGTTTGTAAGTCTAAACTTATTATTTGTGTTGTTTGTCAAGTGATTTAACTGCTGATTGAGTTTTCAGGTGCAAACGAATTGAAATCAATGAATCGGAATGTCGGCATATTCTCGATAGACTTAATTATGTTGGGTTAATTATTTGTGAATAGTATATAAGTGTTTAAAAATTGAGAGAAAACAGCCTGCTAATATATTAATTCACAGTGAAATTCTTTATATCATTTTAAAGTGTTTCCATTATTACATTGGTACAATCATGTTTTCATATATACCAAGTGACTAGTTTAGTATGATCTAATCAAAAGTTTAAAACACTCATCATGCGGTTTGAACCTCTGAAAACCTTATTTGACATGGTGAGTTTGTAGTAACAGTGAGTGCTACGGTCTCACATTTGAGAGCTGTTCTTTTCTTTTCCTTACATCATATCTTAATTGTCCTTTACCTTTCATGGAGTGCATAAAGGAGGAAGTACTTTAGAGTTAAATACCAATCGAATGTATTTATTTATTTATTTGATTGGTGTTTGACGCTGTACTCAAGAATATTTCACTTGGCCACAATGGTGGCCAGCATTATGGTGGGGGGAAACCGGGCACAGCCCGTGGGAAACGCACGACCATCTGCAGGTTGCAGGAAGACCCCAACCAACTATATGAATATGCTTTAAATAGATTTGAAAAATTATTAAATACAGAAACTGTGTATAGTCCCAGAAGCTGCTCCATACTGTGTACATATTTTTCTTCAAAAATGTGCATATTCCAATTCCTATAGAAGCCTTGGACACAAGAATTGGGAGACATCAAGGTTATAGATGAATTTAGCTTCAGGTGGCGTAAAATGGTTTCCCAACTTATCATGCCACAAACAAGTGGGGTATTTTTTGCAGCTTTGAACAGATTTCAACACATTACAAAGGTGTAAAAATTGTATATCAATATGACCTCTAAATCCTGTAGGTGTCAAATGTGTGCTTGTGCACATGACTGTTCCTTTGTATATATGATATATGATATCTGTGTATAGGTACATGCAATTCCCTTGTTTGTAAAACATCACCACGATATGGCTGAAATATTAGCACAGTGGCGTTAAGCCATAATCGTTCATTCCTTGTAAAACAGGCTTTTCTTTCCTAATGGGATATATTACTACGGCTTCAAAAGCAAACTGTGTGATGAAGTTTGAAATCGTGTTTCCTGGGATGCTAAAGTGCTACCTGATAACATAGTTGAACTAAAGACATACCCTTATTCCTCAACATTTCGCACATGAAAGAGCAACTTTTCATGCAATTTATACACATTTTAATTTGATTTTAAATTACATTGGTTGAATTGGCCATTTTCCGGGTTCAGGAAAGGTATAATTTTTTATCAGTCAACACAGAGTAATGCCTTCTGAATATACTTGAATAAACAGCTAGCAAATTAACATAATTTGTAATTTCGTATAACAATTCTTGTAAAATCGTCGTTAATGGCTTGATTGAAGAATCCTTAATGATGTTCACCTTTTTGTGGCAAATCCCTACCAATTTTTAATTGTTGCTCTCAGAAGAATCCTTTCCCTTTTCTGTAAGAAGTCTATATTTTTCCAATTTGTTAATGTATTCCTATCTTTGTAATACTCCAAACACATGCTTGCATATGTCAAAAAAAAATTTTTGTTGTTCTCATTTCATGGCGAATCTCTTAATGTGTTTTTCTCTGTTAAAAGTCATTTTGATGTTCTTTTCTTTTTAAAGAATCCCTAATGGTATCCCTTTCTCTATTAAGAATGTCTAATGATGTTCCTTTCTTCGTTAAGAATATGTAATGGTGTTCCTCTCTATTAAGAATGTCTAATGATGTTCCTTTCTTCGTTGAGAATATGTAATGGTGTTCCTCTCTATTAAGAATGTCTAATGATGTTCCTTTCTTCGTTAAGAATATGTAATGGTGTTCCTCTCTATTAAGAATGTCTAATGATGTTCCTTTCTTCGTTAAGAATATGTAATGGTGTTCCTCTCTATTAAGAATGTCTAATGATGTTCCTTTCTTCGTTGAGAATATGTAATGGTGTTCCTCTCTATTAAGAATGTCTAATGATGTTCCTTTCTTCGTTGAGAATATGTAATGGTGTTCCTCTCTATTAAGAATGTCTAATGATGTTCCTTTCTTCGTTAAGAATATGTAATGGTGTTCCTCTCTATTAAGAATGTCTAATGATGTTCCTTTCTTCGTTGAGAATATGTAATGGTGTTCCTCTCTATTAAGAATGTCTAATGATGTTCCTTTCTTCGTTGAGAATATGTAATGGTGTTCCTCTCTATTAAGAATGTCTAATGATGTTCCTTTCTTCGTTGAGAATATGTAATGGTGTTCCTCTCTATTAAGAATGGTGTAATTATGCTCCTTTCTCTATTAAGAATGCCTAAGGAATTCCTTTTTCTATGAAGAATTCCTTGTGACATTCCTTTCTTTGTTAAAAATTCGCTGATGATCTTCATTTTTTTAAGAGTCCTTTATGGTATTTCTACCTATGTCAGGTTTTCCTCGTGATATTCTTTGTTTTATTGAAAGTACGTAACGATGGTCCTTTTTCTATTAAGAACCTCTATTTATGTTCTTTTCCCCATTAAAAATCTCACTGATGTTCCTTTTTCTATTAAGAACCTCTTATAATTTTTCTTTTTCTGTTAAAAATTGCCTGTGATGTTCCCTTTTGTATTAAGAACCCCTTGTGGTATCCCATTTTCTATTAAGAATACACTATGATGTCCCTTTTTCTATAAAAATGGTGAAATCGTATGCTCCAGATATTCTGTATCTTTAGTCAGAAATAACCTCTGTGATCTGTGATCCTGTTATTTCTTTTTCTTCATCTCCTTTGAGCTTTAATTGAGTAAAAGGTCAATCCTAGATCTCCACTCTCATCAAAATTAAGGGAACAGCAAATTTGGAAATTGGAAATTAACAAAATCCACCCATGCAGAACACACAGGTGTTAACACTTTGTGCATACTCGCAGTGTATGCACAAACTGTGGGTATATGCACAAACTGTTAACACCTGTGTTTTGTGCGTGGGTGGATATTGTTAATTTACCAATTTGAAGTGTCTAGCAACCTTCTGTGGGTGGAGTTCAATCAAAAAAAAAGAAAATGTTTCCAGAGATCCCTGCTTCTTGGAAAAGCCTGATCTCATTTCTTCCTAATCCTCGATGCAAGTCAGTTGCGTAATTGCCAATTTCAGTATCACTATGAGATAGTGGTTCAGGAAGAAAACACATTTTCATGGCTTCTTTGTAGGAAATTATTTCTTGCTGATGATGAAGTTGTAAGGTAAAAGTTGAAATGCTATTGCTGCCTTGCCAATAATAAGATTATTGAATTGTATTCATATGATTTGTTTTATTTTAATACTCCATAGGGTAAAAGTCAATATGCATGTTTAAATAAGTTTAAACTTTTTGGCCCGTTGGATGAAATCTTCACAAAAAATATAAAAAAAATTAAAAAGATGAAGATAGCCAGGAAAACAATATGCAGGCGTGAAATGAAATATCAGATAAAGGTCATGAAATACATGTCAGATAAAGGTCATGAAATACTGTTATTATTAATGTTTTTTGACCCAGTCAAGTGCATTTGAAAGGTAAGAATCTATGGTGACCTTTCCTGACCATATTGGGAACAGTGACATCTGATCAGCTGTTTTATTCCCACTTGACACACATGGATGGCTAGATTTGGTCAGACAAAATGCATCTACTTTTAGTTTAATGAATCAGTTAAGCCAATGAACATTGAAATGAACTATTTCAAGTCAGTTTTTATATGAATGAAATTTCCATGAGTCAAAGTGGTAAACGGTGAAAACATTAAAATGACGAAGAAACTCAGCAAGCATATGTAAATGTATGTTATGAATTGACATCTTTTTTTTTTGAAATTTTTTTAAAAAATTGATTCTCCTATGGATGGTTTAATGCATTTAATAACGCACACACAGAGCTATAAAACTACAACAGGATGTACATAGGCTGCTGATCAAAATCCATGCTTTAAGGAAGCTTGCTAAATACAAGAGGTATGGTCTGGGTATCTGGTCTGGGTTGACACGATTTTAAGCCATCAACCCCTCCACGATACCCCCACCCCTCACTTCTGCCCAGAGGTAACAGTAGATTGATCGTGTCTTGCTATTGCATTGGGGATGCTCCTTGGCCCAAAAGTTCTGATAGACACTATCTGATTACTGCCCATGGTGTGGAGAGTGGACTCCCCGTCAGGGTGCCTATGGCGCCATGCTGGCCACCCGCTGCAGTTATTGCCCTTAGCAGAAACTCACTCAACGATACTCTTGACATTTTTCGGCAAAATGAAATTCTATACTTTCCTTCAGGCTGACTTGCGTCTTGCTCTTTAAACACTGTCTGCACCCTGTGTGATGTGATTATTTGGCCGAGGTGAGCATTTCTCACCTCATATACCAATAACTGTTACTATAAGGATACAATCAGCTATCAGCTTTAGGAGTATATTGTGTAAATGAAGTTTTTTATGAAGAAACTGGATTAAAAAAAGTGCAGTAATCCTTAAAAGGTGTTTAGTCTACCCAAATGACACAAAGCTTGATTAAGCATAAGTTAGGCAATTAAAGCATGACTTGCTCCTTGTGTTGTGCTGTCTTGTAGCCACCAATCAACCAGTTTGTACTGAAGTATGCCTAATTCGAATACGCTTCAAAAATATGGGGACCAGATCAAGACATGTTAAATTACCCCGAGTGTTGCATCAACCTGTGGATGGTTGTAAGTTCCCCCTGGGCTCTGCCCGGTTTCCCTCCACCATAATGCTGGCTGTCATCGTGTGGCGTACTCATACAATCAGTGAATTACCTGAAGGCTTTACTTACGTGAGTGAATGAATGACTGAATGAATGATTCTGTCTTAATGAGCAGTGTTGGAGTCATTTTGTAGTGATTGAATTAATTAAAATTTCAGGTAAATTAGTTCTTTGACTACTGTAAAATATGCTTATAAATTAAATGACAAAATATGTCTTGTATATATTCACTGATTTGAGTGAAATACATCCTATTATCCTATGTAAATACAGTCACATACATTTAGCAAATTAAGCAACTCATTTGCTTAGCAGATTCCCGTTTTGTGCTGAGAGCGATTTTTGGCTCTTTATTCAGTGGTTACATAATTATTCTACCCGATGAACAGAAAATAATCCAATTGGATTTAACAGAGATTATGTTGAACATCAGGCCGTAGAAGCAGGAGTGGTAATTAACAGCGAAGCGAATATTGGCTGTGGGTTCAGCTAGGTGAGTAGGGCTAACTGTGCATGCTGGATTGACTGAGCGTCACCCTGGCGTGGATGTCATTTTGTTAGCCGGGCGTGCAAGTATGATCTAGAGTTTATTAGTCAGTAATTAACAATCCGGATATGGTGATGGTTGAAGCATTAGGCAGGTATCATCTTATGAAACAAGATCGCCTGTCATTTGACTCAGATCGTCTCTTGGATGGACGCGACCTAGATTAAACAGGAATCCTGTGACCTAGTTTTTGTTGCAGATGGCCTGACGATGACATTGGGCATCCTGAACACACAGAAAGCTAGCTGTCGGCCAGCAGCTTATAGCGCCGTCCCCACTTCTGCCTGTCGCTTCACAGTTGACTGTAGATTTTATTGATCATTCATTTGCTAATCTCTTCTCGCATCAATAAGTCAATAAAACACAAAGTGACCTAATAAACAGAATTTGTATGGGCAGTGCCTGTAATCCTGGATTACTGTATGTAGCCTTTGTTCATTTCAGTGTCACCTTACACTTTATGGAAAGACACGAGCTGAATAAACTGCTTCTGGTTTAGTACATATTGCATGGCTATATTTTTCTTATTACTTTCCACTTCACTGCTGTTGTTTATTTCTTACAAACCAAAAATAAATAAATAAATAAAACCATGCAAACAAAGTAGGCCACTTGTGGTTTAAAATTAGCTGACATTACCAAGCTGAAAATGGGGTTTATTATTTGAAGAATTTATTTTTAATGCGAATCTCACTTGTCATCATAAACACAGAATTTTAGAAAGTATTAAACAGCTAGTACCATAATTCCTCAACCTTTTCCCACATGAAAGAGCAAGATTCATTGCAATTTTATGCACATTTTTTAAATTTGATTTTGGAGACAAAACTACATTGTTTGGATTGGTCAGTTTCAGACCTCTCAAAAGGTGTAATATTATCAGTCAACTCAGAGTAATGCCTTCGGAATACATTTGAACAAGCTCCTAACAACATGCAAACAGGTTGAAGAATTACAGAAGCAAGTTCACAGTTCGAATTATTGACATGCGTAAAGTATAGGCATCCTTTATATTATAGGTTTGTCAGGTGTCTGGCGAAGCCTCGTGGTGTACTCTGACACTCCGTTTTCCCCAACCCATAAACCTGACTTTCGTTGTATAAAATTTCTTGAACGTGGTGTTGAACACCATACACCTGACTTTCGTTGTATAAAATTTCTTGAACACGGTGTTGAACACCATAAACCTGACTTTCGTCATATAAAATTTCTTGACCACAGTGGTGAACACCATAAACCTGACTTTCGTTGTATAAAATTTCTTGAACACGGTGTTGAACACCATAAACCTGACTTTCGTCGTATAAAATTTCTTGAACATGATGTTGAACACTGATGATATATATAATCCATTTAGAGACATTTGTGAAGAAACATGGGTTAATTATTGTTTAGTTATTTGGGTGGGAAATTTTATCATAACTTAAGTACTGGTACTTTTTATTTATTTATTTATTTATTTACATGTATATATTTATTTGCTTGGTGTTTTACGAAATACCCAGGAATATTTCGCTTATATGACCACAGCCAGTGTAATGGTGAGAAGAAACTAGGCAGAGCCCAGCCCGAGGAAACCCATGACCATCTGCAGGTTGCTGGCATACCTAAATTCCTACGAACAACCGAAGATCTAGTACCGTGCATACCTGGTGTACATGTAGAATTATTTATAGATGGTATCAGTATTAGTTATCTTTGACCTGGGCACAGCTGACTAGTACCATGCACACCTGGTGTATTAGTTATCTTTGACCTGGGTGCAGCTGACTAGCGCCATGCATACCTGGTGTATTAGTTCTCTTTGACCTGGGCACAGCTGACTAGCGTCATGCACACCTGGGGTATTAGTTATCTTTGACCTGGGTACAGCTGACTAGCGCCATGCACACCTGGTGTATTAGTTCTCTTTGACCTGGGCACAGCTGACTAGTACCATGCACACCTGGTGTATTATTTCTCTTTGACCTGGGTACCGTTGACTTCGCTTTTATTGAATCTGATATTATTTGAACCAGAGAGCTGTAATCACTGCTGCAGGCTCTTGGAAGTAGCACCGGTCACTTGTATTACCATGGCGACCATCTCCTTGGGTGGCCTAAATTGCTGAAGGAGAATCTTGACTGCTAATGAAGGCTTTAAACCAACCGCTCTACCTGATTCGATTGATTGATGAATGATGAGGATTATTGGACACCACTTCATTGATCGTGAATTATAGGAAAGTTAACCTGCCAATTAGTTTAAAGGCGGATTAATCATGGTATTTGAATGGACTGTTTGCTCTGCAGTGTGTGTTCCTGTAACAAGCCACCCGCTTGTTTTCATTGTGTGTGTGTGTGTGTGGTGGGGGGCTGGGGTGGGGGGGGTGGATGGTGGTGGGTGGAGGGGTACAGGATGAATCCAACATGAACGATTTTGCGAAATTTACGGAGCAGAAAAACGATTGAATGAATTTCAGTATCACAGAGGCCGAAGCAAGATCCAAATAAATCATCGTTGTGTTTTATCCCTCCTCACTGGTTTTATGGTCGGAAGTGTCACCTCTCCGTAACCACGTAACACCATCCACAGAAATGAAACCCGCGACTTGGCAAATTTCTCTTGCGTTTATTACTCACAAGAGATTACGTGCTGCGTAAGTTCTCACGACCAACTTGGTCCATGAATAATTCAATGCTTCGTTTAATTTTAAGACCAGGTAATGTCCCTGCTCTGGTATTGTCTCGTAAAAACGTTGGCTATCGTAGGAGCTGTGTGCAAGACCAGATAGCAGGAAAGTGAGTTAAACATCAGGGTCGTCTGGTTTGGCTGATTCGTTCTTGAGCTCTGATGTCAGATGTGACATTTTGATCTTTGGCCTCTTTCTTCCCATTGTTTATGGCAAGTTTTCAGGAAGATAATTGAAATGAGAGAAAACTGAGAGTGAATATAGAAATCAGTCTGTATTTGTCTACATGAATGGCGAGAAACAACATGTGGCAAGTACCTAATTATTATCCATGGCAGATCTCAGGAGCGGTAGATCCAGGATCAATCCTTGATCGAGTCACACCTAAGACTTTAAAAGAGGAAGTTGTAACTTCCTCGCTTGGCGTTCAGCATGAAAGGGATAGTGTGACGACTGGTTGACCCGTATCAGTATAAAGGCTCGGGCGGGGCGACTCACTTGCCTTCGGTAAGTCATCTCAATGAAGCAGCACTAGATAAAAGAGCGGTGGAAATCTGTCCTGCAACAAGGCGGCACATTACACACATGCACGCTAAGGATTCCTTTGTCGTCATATGACTGAAAAATTGTTGAGTACGACGTTAAACCCCAAGCACTCACTCACTCACTCACTCACTCACTCACTCACTCCATGGCAGATCAAAGTAAATCATTATCACTTATATTGTGATAAAAAGAATGCATACCTTTCTCTCAAAAAAAAAAAAAAAAAAAATTGGCAACATTTTTTAATAAATTTACAAAGTGATTTTGTGCACATTGTATACTAGCTATTAAATGTGGTTTTTGATACCCACGGTCCAGTTGTTCGAAAGTGTATTAGCTATTACTGGTATTAAGTCATATTTTATATTTAATTTTTTAGCCAAACTCAGCAGCCATTGCACTTCTGCAAAGTCAAAGTATAACAGTAGCAGTTTTAGTTCATATTTAATATGATGTGACTGAATTTTTTCTGGGTATAAGTACAAAAACTGAAGACGGATTAAAGTTAAATCTGGTATTAAGTCTAGAACTAGGTTTGAGCAACCAGGCCCAAGAATTACATTGTAGCATTGATTATGAAAGTCATTTACACCATTTCTGTCTTAACAAATTCGTGTTTTTGGACAGTCATATTTAGGGTTATGACAAGGAGAGCAATCAGACGTATTCAGTGAGACAAAAAGTTTCGAAAATATCTTGGTAAAGATGTCAAAAATAAGTTTCGTTGAAAATATATTTGTCAGCTGTTTGAGGGTCAGCTGTTGAATCTATGATGACATTTCTACTCCGACCAGGAAGTTAGGTGCTGACATCCAGAAAATTGGAGAAAATAATCTTTAATGAGCTGTCTACAGTGAGCTTATCAAGGGAGAAGAATTAGGACAGTTTTAGATGAGCTTTGATTTCTCTGCGGGGTTTCTGATGAGATGGCGCATGGTCAGTAGGTTAGAAGGGGGAGTTATTTCTAAGGAAGATCCGCTGTAAGAAAACTGATAATAATAGATATACAGGCTGGCGAGGTCCAGACGACAGCGGACGGCCTCTGTGTCACCTTGTATCCAAGCTCAGACAATGGCCAGTAGCTTGCCAAATGTAATTAGCCCTGGTTAACTGTGCCATTGAAAGTGCACCTGAGCTGACCACTGCAGACCGACCCAACTGACCAATGGTAGACCCCAGAGAGGTTGAGGCCATGGAGTTGACAGTTAATCAGGCACCATTGTAGTGGCATCTTGTCCCTCGCTTCCACTGACCAGTATAAACTTTCATGTTTAAACTCTGATCCATGTCTGACTGACCTAATTTCGTTCAGTGGGTCATCACCCTCAGTGCTGCTATGCCCAGAAATCGAATAAATAAGAAAATAAGCAAATTCTTGCCTAAAAATTGCAGTTTTAAAGGTATTAAAATTTCTAGTAGGAACTCTCAGAATTAAAGGTGTAAAACACTAATCAGATAAATAAACAAATACATACATGTCAATCAGGTCCATATTATATTACTTGTCAAAATATACAAGTTTATTTGCACTATGCCCTTCAAAGGCCAAAGTCAGATCATGATCAAGTTGGTATAAGGTAAAGATTTCACCCAATGGGATTAAATATGTTAAACCTGTCTTTGGTGCCATGTTACATGAATTTTCGAAATTTAAGTAAAACATTTTTGGTGTCATGACAGTGTGAAATTTATGCAAGGCCGAAAACAGACAAATTTCCATCAATATAACTGTGTGCTTTTAGGTAGTATACAGTATACAGTACATATATTTAACAGCATTTCTGATGTTCTGTCAGTAGGTTTTCTCTTTGACCAGAATGAATGGAGGATTATGGCTTTGACAGCAATTTTGAAATATTGCAGCATTGTCCTGGCAAGAACTTGTTCTTGACTAAATTACAATAATTCTGCTTAACATTCAACTTGTGTTTAATACTTAGAGCTGAGGTGCAATATTCACCCCAGTTCTTCAAGTTAACCATCCTTTTATTCTTATGCATCTCTATGTTTGCATTGTCAAAAAAAACAAAAAAAAAAAAAAGCGAGCAAAGTAAGAATCAAATTACAAAGTCCTGTTATGTATATACATGTACACATCGAGAAATTCTTTCAACCTATGAATGTAGAACTGTGTTATACTCCTGTTACCCTAGATCCACAGTAATCCACCACATGCATGTTATTTGTCAAGGGGACAATACATGTATATATTCTTAGGTGAATAATTGGCTTAGCTACAGGCTGGCTTAATGCATAATGACTGCTGCAGAGTTTTGATTGCCGAGAAGGTCAGTACCTTGATATCCAATGTGTCTGTGCTACTAAGATATAATGAGGTGGATTAGGAGGGTTTGCTGGCTTCCTCGGCTAATCTGAGGACTTTGGTATGCAATGCACAAAACACACAGCAGCAGTGTTGTGTTTATGGACAAGGATAGGATAGCTCTCCAATATCCCCCCCCCCCCCCCCACCCCCCATCCCTCTATTTTCTGGTGTAGGGCAGGGGATCCTAGGTTGCAGTGTTACCCAGTAGCATAGCTTTTAGGCTCTGGCCTGTATCTATGGCCTTGTTATCTCTGCTGGCTGTCAGGTCAGCACACAAGGCTTGCCATTGACGTCAAAGCTTTTCAATACTCCACGGATGCCTACGTCATTGCGCTAGTGAACTGGCGGGGTGCTCAGGTTCCCTGTTGAAGACTAACTGTGTAATTGGGAGATGGAATTGACTGGGCCACTTGGTGAGGTTAGTCCGCCGCCGGGGAGGCCACTCTATCAAGCCACAACACAGGGACTCTGGAACAGAAACCATTGATTTACAGCATTCTATGTAAATTTACAAGACACGTCAGCACATCTATTTATGGATACTTGAGGTTTTGATTGATACATCTGACCCCCTTTATTATAACAACCTCCCCCCACCCCACCCCCCCACCCCCACCCCCCACCAAAACTCCACCCGTTTTCCCTTCTTCTTGTCCAATTAGGACGCTGTGTTCTCGGCACCCTGCCTATGAGCATTAGCTTGGAGGCATTCCCTACAAATATTTATTGAAAAGTGAATAATTTTTAGAACATTTTTTTTCAAGCCTGACAACCGTAAAAAATGGCCAACTTGTATTGGTTGTATTGATGAGATGACCTTGGTTTCTGGTTTATCCTAGGATGGCAGTATGTTATTTAATATTTCATATCTATTGCTTTTTGCAACCTGTTATGTCTTTAATGTTAAACATTACATGTGGCTAATTAGCAAAAATCCAGTGGAAAAATGTATCCACTCTGATTGCTTTTTGCAACCTGTTATGTCTTTAATGTTAAACATTACATGTGGCTAATTAGCAAAAATCCAGTGGAAAAATGTATCCACTCTGGGTTAATAGGAAACAAAAGTTTTTGTCACAATAAAAGTCCTCTCTTTGGTTTGCTGAGTGTCTTTACTTTTTCTCATTGGCATGTTGCCAGGGAAATGAAATTTTTGCTTTAAGCTTACACTACTATTACCAAGCAACATATAAACTTGATACAAAGACAGTTAATTCTGTTGAATGGCTTAAAGATTGTATAATCTCATTTTTGAAAGGCTACTATTTTTGTCGTTTCTCCATAAATATGAACAAGGAAATAATAAAAGAAAAAAACATTTGTGTAACTGTGAAGTTTTCAGGCACAGAAGCAGATAAACCCCATTCATGCCAGATAAGACATCAAATATAAAAATCGATAGACTGTGACAGAATTGAGTGCAGGGCTGAGGAAGTGCCAATGTCAGGAAGTTGACATTTTTATGCATTTGAAACCCTGAAGTGGCTAATCTATTTTTTTGTTTCCAAAATGAAATTAAAAATGTACATAAATTGCACTGAAAGTTGTTCTTCAATATGCGAAAATGTTGAGGAATTAGAGTAGGCCTTAATCATGTTGAAAATCTCTGTATACTGATGTACAAAATACTAAATAATCCAGGTGTTTTTCAGGTAGTAATCAGTGATGATTGTCAAGTTATATAACGGTAAAGTGGATTTATCAGACCACTGAAACCTGACTCTTGTGTTCCGTGCCACTTCTCCACTACTGTGTTAAAGATATGTGATGAATTTTAGTCTCTGTTTCATGATCTGGCTTTGTCCAAGGCAGAAAATAGCAGCGTGTTAAATAGAGGAAGTGATTTTACTTTTGCTCAGCTTATAATCATCTGTAAAGTTGTCTAATTAAAGTGTATCGAAAAAGTTCAAAGTGCTTTTGTGGGCATGTGTTGTTTTAATTAGGCTGTATTGAACAATTACAGTATCCAGGTGATAATATACAGAAAATGTTGGATTTAACTTAAACCTCTTATCAGATTTTTTGGAAGCTAGCGGGAATGAGATTAAACTTCATTGGGAAAGTCATCTTCATTCCTTGAACTCGGTTAATGTTTTAAGTGTTGCCCAAGGATGCGTGAGCGGAGAGCAGTATTGTGGAGGGGGAATGGAGTCTAGATTGCAAGTGCGTCTCGAATGTCAGTAGACTATAAATAAAGCAATCCAGATATTTGTGGATCCTAATCGGATTGTGCAATCCAGTCAGTTTGTGACAGTTTTTCCGCCAATGAGTGACAAGGAATACGCCATCACACGGAAGTCGCATCATTTCATCACAGATCAAAAAGTACAGAAGACCTTGTTATTAAGCTCTGACATTCTGCAGTCATGGGTAAATAAATCAAAAAATAAAACCAAATTGCTGTCGGGTAAAAGCTATAAAACTAAGTAAAATCACTGTGTTATTTTTATGACTAGTTATATTTTTAGACGGGAAAACTTTTAGGGCCCAGTTTTGAATGATTAATTTGTGCTATAGATGTATATGATAGGAGAGACATACTGCTTTGCGTGGTAGAACAAATTTAGACTGTGACTTCCGTAAAACATTCGCATCGACAAAAAATTTTCCTGTAATAGAAAAGAAAGCACATATGAAAAAATCCCTGTTGGATTACCTGTGATACCATTATATATGAGAGCCGTTTGCTGTGTCAGATGGTGACAGCGATGTCTCAATCGCTGGGACTGTCAGACTCTTGCCCAATGAGGTTGTATTTCACACTAATCCAGCTTTTGCTGGCTTAGCTATGGCTTAAAGTTAAGAAGTATGTCAGGCATGCTTTGGATGTACTCTGAGAACTCCAATTTCCTCCCCTCGTAATCCTAACTGCCATCATATAAGTGAAAAATTTTGTATAATATTATGACACATAGAAACAGTATTACACTAAACGGAATACTTCTTATAGAATTTACCCGGGAAGACATCAAATAACACCCTGGTTCTGTTGGTTTAATCTCAGTTAAGGGAAACCGAAAGCTTTGTCAGTTCTTGGAATTATCTTCTGTGGATTTTATCATAGTGACATACAGGCGACATATCTACTGGTCAACCCGACATTAGAAGCATGTATCCGATGGGACATCCTGTCCTGTTGTCTTCTGCATGGCAGTTCGATGAGGCAGCACCTTAACTATGATGACATTGGGGATGCTTTGTTACGTGGAGGCGCCACTAGCTGTGATATGACAAAATATTGCTTTATTAAAGCAAACTGTAAACTGAGCATGGAAACAGGAATGATTATAAATAATTGGCAGATGAACTGATTAAAGCTTCAGGTATAATGAAAGGTTTGTTTGCGTGAAGTTTGCGATGGATAACAGATTTTGGGGTTATAAGTTTACGAATTACATGAATTATTACATGGAGTACATTAAGAATTACATGTGTCTGTCCATTCCTGTAATTGTACATACATCATTAGGTCAAGAAATGCAGTTCATTGGTACTGTGAGATAAAGAAATTATATTTATTTAACACTTTAGATGTAATTCAGTATTGTACTATACATATATAGGTTGATACAGAAATGCAATTGACAGTACTGCAGTACCAGGAATGTGATCCATTGACTATTACTTTGGGGTAGAGCCATATTGACTGGTACCATAGGATAAGAAAGGCACTTTCGTTGGCACTGTATAATGAGATATCTGACAGAGGGGTACAATTTGTATATGATAATTAAGAAATAATATTAATATTAATAATAATAATAATAGGATGAAAATTGGAATCGGTGAAAGTGTAGACAGAGAAATCTGATTCACTGGTGTGGCCTATTATAGAATGTGTTACATCCAGTTCTGTCAGAGTACTATGTTTTACACTGCGGACTGTGCTTAAAACTGTAACCGTGTGAAGACATTCTAGATGGACATATTTGAAATGATGTGATTTGAAACCAGTTAAAGTCCACATAACTAGCCAAAGAGTTCAGCATTCGGTATGGGCTGCGCATACCTTGGATCTGTCAATTCAAAATAGCTGAAGAATATATGGTCTAATTATTTGCAGCCCTACAAGAGCTGGCAATTTCAAATTAGGCAGCATTAGTACAGAAAAATGGAAAAATCGTCTGTGTGCCTGGATGAGCTTTTGTGGCTTCGCTTTCGACCAAGTTTACAATTTCCTGTTGTCTGTTAAGACCATTTTCCTAGAAGGTGGCAGTAAGCAGTCTGACTTGGCCAAATCAGATTTTCGAGAAATACGTTACACTTGTCAGAGTGACAGTCCGTAATGTACCCGGAGAATTTAGATGGTCGGTATTTGGTTTGATTGGAGATTTCAGTTTGTATCGATTCTTCCATATAAAACAGAAAGTTCCAGAAACGTTTCCCAGGCATAAAAGTTTTATGGCAATCCTAAAAAGGCTTTATTAATTTTTATTTGATTTAATTATTGGGGAAACCGTCTAAGTGTTTATCTGTCATTCTCTTCCTAAGCACGTCTAACTTTTGCTAATTAGCCACAAATTTAATTCGTTAATGTCCTTGTTTTCATTTTTTCGAAGGTCATTACACAGAAAACATGCACTGATGTCATAAATTGTATGTTTATTCACCAACAGTCAGAATACAAGCAAAAGTAACTCTGAATATAATTAAGAAGATATTGATAGTTATTTATAGTCATAAACAAATGACTGTGAGGCGGGAATAAAGTTTAAGTGCAAAAGTGTATCAATTTAAGCTTTGCTCCTGTTTTAACAGAAGTGAATTGTGTTCTTGTGTGCAGTGTTAAAGGCCTATCATATCAAACCACAATGCAGTCGCTGTGAGTTCAGCTCATGCTGGCTTCCACTCCGGCCATAAGTAGGAAGGTCTCTCAGCAACCTGCGGATGGTTGTGGGTTTTCCTCCCACCACAATGCTGGCCGCTGTCATATAAGTGCAATATTCTGGAGTATGGTGTAAAAAACCAATCAGATAAATAAATGAATACATATAAAACCAGATGGACATTGTTTTATATAGATTTATCCTCATGTATATTATAGATTCTCATTAGTTAAATTGGGATATATGCAATGCAGAATAATGCTATGTCAATCTGCTCTACTAGTCTTCCATCTTGGAGCATAGTTTTTTTTTTCATGCACCTCCCTGGCACAATTCTCGGGCTAGCCATACATTTGTCCGCAGTTTTGACCTGGTTTCTCTTTGGACTGAAGTACATTTGCGTATAATTGCCCGAGTTGAATTTTTTATTCTTCTCTCTCAATGATTGAGTAATGCTTTACCAGTTTTACTGACAAAACATGATTTCAATGACTATAAAGCTTTGCTCCAATTACTTTTAGCTAGATAGGTTTCCTATTGATATAAATGGTGAATTTAAAGGTTGCTGTTTGTTTCATTTTCTTACAGAACCAGACGAGGGTCTTCCGTGGGTCATGGCCATCCACACCATCCCAAAACACCAGAACAACAACAAGGCTCTTCTGCCCCAAACAACCCTACAAAACTCTCTGGTAAGTTGCCTATAGACTGCAGAACACATACGTATACAAAACACCAATCCAGTGAATGACAATTTCTATAACCCTTGATGGTTTTAGTGTTATGTATCAAAAAAAGGCATCCAAAAACCATGAAACCCCTGTTAGATTCCCTTTTGTGCATGCAAAACACTTATTTCTCCCATGACGTAACTTGTTTTTGTTGACAAGAATTATAGAGGCCACATGCCAGGTGTCCCACAACAACTTCATGTGACAATGATACAAAACAAGGTGAAAATTTACTCTATTAGTATATATATATATATATATATATATATATATATGTATATATGTACAATACTTCACAAAACCCTTCAGGTTCATATGGAATAAGACCAATTTGTATAAACTTGCAGAAAAATGTTCTAAAATATTGTAATATGAACTCATACCCCGAGGGGGCCTCCGTGGCTCAGTCGGTTAAAGCGCTAGCGCAGCGTAATGACCCAGGAGTCTCTCACCAATGCGGTCGCTGTGAGTTCAAGTCCAACTCATGCTGGCGGCCGTACGTGAGAAGGTCTGTCAGCAACCTGCGGATGGTCTTGGGTTTCCCCCGGGCTCTGCCCGGTTTCCACCCACCATAATGCTGGCCGCCGTCGTATAAGTGAAATATTCTTGAGTACGGCGTAAAACACCAATCAAAAAAAAAAAAAAAAATCATACCCCGAGCAAAAAAGTATCAGTTAATTGGTTTAAATTCAAAGTATGAAACACAGACATGTATGATGCAGACGAATTATGATGCTGTTTCTCATCAGTGAAATTTTCACACGTTTTTGGATGACAGTTTACCGCATTTTGAAACAAAATATGATATCAGTTTTTTAACATTTATTTGTTAGATTGTCGTTCATGGGGTCAGTAGGCTGCAGTGTGTGGATTTGTTTAGTTCATTAGTAGTGTTTGTCCAGTTTGAGTTTAGTGTTTTATGTTGAAAGCAGATCAAACTTGGATATGGCATAATGGCCATTTACTGTGGTCAAAATTCCAACATGTGGTTAAATGCTTGAGTATCCTTGCATTTGTCTGTATCTTCCTTCACACTTAATTACCTAACTATACTTGCTGGTAAATTTTAAACATGTCGTCCTCCCACTGTAATGCTGGCTGTCGTATAAGGGAAATATGCTGATTATGGTGTAAAACACCAATCAAAGTAAAATTTAAAAAATGTAACATGGTAAATGCAAATTAATTGTGATATTCATTGTCAAAATAACACCATCAGGGAAAGGGTAGAATTTTTATTCTGGTTTCCAGATTTTATTTTGCGCCAGACGTACCAAAGTGAAAAAATAGTTAACGGTTTAACACCAATTCATATGTTTATTTTCCGGGACGAATGAGTCTTTTTTTCAGTGGTGGAGGATTGTAAAAATTCCATATAATGAATGTAACGTTCCAGGAGGGTAAAAAATCCATGTAGTGAATATAACGTTTCAGTAGGGTGAAAAATCCATATAATGAATATAACTTTCTAGGAGGGTGAAAAATCTGTAAAATGTATATAACGTTTCAGGAGGGTGAAAAATCCATATAATGAATATAACTTTCTTGGAGGGTGAAAAGTCTGTAAAATGTATATAACGTTCCAGGAGGGTGAAAAATCAAAATAATGAATATAACTTTCTTGGAGGGAGAAAAATCTGTAAAAGGTATATAATGTTCCAGGAGGGAGAAAAATCTGTAAAAGGTATATAATGTTCCAGGAGGGTGAAAAATCTGTATAATGAATGTAATGTTCCAGGAAGGTAAAACAATCCATGTAAGGAATATAACATTCCAGGAGGGTGAAAAATCTGTATAATGAATGTAATGTTCCAGGAAGGTAAAACAATCCATGTAAGGAATATAACATTCCAGGAGGGTGAAAAATCTGTATAATGAGTATAATGTTCCAGGAGGGTAAAAAATCCATATAAGGAATATGACGTTCCAGGAGGGTGAAAAATCTGTATAATGAATGTAATGTTCCAGGAAGGTAAAACAATCCATGTAAGGAATATAACATTCCAGGAGGGTGAAAAATCTGTATAATGAATATGATGTTCCAGGAGGGTAAAAAATCCATATAAGGAATATAACGTTCCAGGAGGATGAAAAATCTGTATAATGAATATAATGTTCCAGGAGGGTAAAAAATCCATATAAGGAATATAAGGTTCCAGGAGGATGAAAAATCTGTATAATGAATATAATGTTCCAGGAGGGTAAAAAATCCATATAAGGAATATAACATTCCAGGAGGGTGTAAAAACCTTATAATGAGTATAATGGTCGAGGAGGGTGAAAAATCTGTACAATGAATACAACATTCCAATATGCCAGAATGGCAAAGCGGCTACCCAGAATGCAAAGCGGCACATTTTATGCAGGTCGCGTGTATATACCTTGAGTGCCTGATAGAATTGATTGCAAACATCAAAGATAAGCCTACATATTGTATGTATATATAACAGGATGTATTCCGATGGCGGCCTAATTAGACTGTATTTATATACTGTACGTTTATATGATCTATGCTCCATTTCAGTCCTGCGATTTGGAGATTGTTCGTACTTGTCGTTAATTGTCACCATAGTAACAGCTGTGCAAGATGTATAAATACCTACACACTTTAGATACCAGAAAATTATTAGGTCCTTAAAGTTGTTTGCTTATGTGAAGGTCAAAGACATAGAAAGTACATGTATGCCGTTACTTGATCTTTGTGCGTTTAGTGCTACAGGTGTTTCTGTGACTGGAAGTGCCAATATTGGTCAGATGATGGTTATCAATCAAATCCTCTCACGTTGATTTTGTTGTAATATATGGCAGATTTACCTGCCTTAAGAAACCTTCTGCAGTTATCCTAAAATTAAGCGTTTTTCAAGTGACACTTTTTTCCTGGATTCCTTGATTGAATCATACGCCTTGTGTGGTCACATAACCCTTTTTTTTTGCAAAGTTTAATTGATTCATTTCTTGGAAAGACATAAATTTTAGTTTCAAAAGTATCCTCTTAAGGTCTTTTTTGTGCTTGTTATGATTTTCACTGATTGTTAATATACAATGTACTTTCTCCTGTTAATGTACAATGTACTTTCTCCTCAAACAAAATGTCACCAGGATGTGGTGACTTTAATGAGCTCTGCACCCACATTACAACTCCCAACAACGTGTTTCACATTTTTTAATGGTCATTACCGTATAAGTTTCATTCCAGAGAAAATACCATCATAATGTAATGACACTACAGGTCAGAAGGTATCATACAGTAGCTGGATATTGGAGTAGCACTGGCATTTCTGTAGTCAGAATTTGGTCCAAAGAGTTATCCCCCTTTATTTGTTTATTTATTTTTTTTCTATGCCAGGCATTTTCAGTATGGTTTCCTACACCGCAGTAGTACATGAAGCATTTTGAGTGTTACACTGTGAGCATTTGTTAACTAGCTTCTATAAGCCACATATAGTGGGTATAGTTAAGTTTAAGACATAAATTCAGAAATAAAGAAAGAGAACGGATCAAGCCATGCGTGAGTGTCAGTGACCTAAACCCTGCCCTACATGTAGTTCATTGATTCAGGCCTTGTGATCTCTGCATTGGGAGCTGTCGTCTAAAACTTGACACCACTGGGAACGTAATTAAGTGACATTTTAGTTACATCCACGTCAATACTAACATCATTTAGTGCAAAAATTCAAAGTAATATTTTTCTTTTTATTGGAGGAGAGAAGGAGTAAGAGGGTTGGACCTAAAGATTACTCATACGTTACTGTATTATTTATTTATTTGATCGGTGTTGTACGCCGTTCTCAAGAATAGTTCACATATAACAGCAGCCAGCATTATGGTGGGTGGAAACCGGGGGAACCCACAGCCATCTGCACATTGCTGGCAGACCTTCCTATGTACAGCCCAAGCCTGGAAGCCAGCATGAGCTGAACTTGAACTCACAGCAACCGCATTTGTGAGAGGCTCCTTGGTCATTGTGCCGCGCCGACATGCTAACCATTCAGCCACAGAGTTGCCCCCCACGCCCCTCCCCCCCACTCACCTCATGTGTATTAGTGTGGCACAGTTTTAGAGAGGATAAACAATGAACACTTTCTGCTTTGTAATATGTGCTGTCTCTGTCTACACGATAAAGATGTTTGTCATTATGTACTTAATTATCTGAGCTTGTTGTTTCACGGATGTTTTACAACATACTCAAAAATATTTCACTTATATGATGGAGGGCAACATTATGATCATGATGGTTGAAGGAAACTGGGTGTATATAAAAATATATATAAGGTCTGCCTTTTAACTTTATGTGGCATAATTTATTTGTTGATGCATTTAAATGCTTGGTCTACAGTCATGTCCTTTCTTTTAAGGAGTGTAATCCAGTTTTGACTAAAGTGTGTAGATATGCTGATCGCTGTGGTGTAAGTGAAATATTCTTGAGTGTTAGTAAATAAATAAATTGTATGTAGATTTCAACATCGGCTTGGGTTTTATATGTTGATGGCTGTTGATACGATGAGAGACAGGTCTGCCATCTTCCAGCACTTCGTGCAGGCTGTCCCCCGTAATCTGACATAGCTATGGCATTTCGCCCTACCCTGGATATTGACCTGTTCTCTATTGTACATATTAATGCGTGATGAGATTCGGCAAAATAAACAGGCTAATACATCACGCAATAATATTCTGGTTGACAAGATTTGAAATGGAAGTACAAAGAGCACTCCCTCCCCCCATCCCCCCCCCCATGGCTATACTCACTTTGCTTCAGTGTTTTTGGCCACTTATTTAACCATTTCACCATCACACTTGATGGATAAAGTGTTGAAATTCTTTTGCTTCATTTGGTGTAGATACATGTCTATGTATATACCACCTTTTGGTTGGACATCCATTGTGATAACATTGTATGCACATATTTTAATAGGACTTGCCAATGTAGGTACGCATCAGAAGAAAATGAAAAAAGAAAAGCAACATTTCACAAGTTAATTTTAGTACAATAGAGTTCTGAATTCAGGATGTGATGGAAGCTGTGTACAATGAAGTATGCCAAGCAGCTAATCTTGTAGGTGTAATTACACAGCATTCTAGCTATCATTTGAATTCTTTTTTAAAATGGAAAATTTTTATTAGCAGCATTATGATTACATTCATTGTTTTTTTTCTTCTTTAAATTATCCTATATCATTTTGTTACAAATATTGATCAAAATTTAGAGAGAAAAGAAAAACAGGGATGTCGGTTGATGAATATGTGTTACTATCAGCAAAAGACACTTCAGGGATCAGGTTTAACATTTGATGAAGCTGCCCATTAGGTATCCTATCTCCCACATCTATGCGTGTGCTCAAGTGTTCTAGAACTGTGTTTAGCCTGTAGCCAATCGCTCAAGTGTTGTCTTCACTTCCACGTAGATTTCAGCCAGGCTGCGACCAGGGCTAACATGAACCTCCCCCAACATTTCACCTACTTGGGTCTCGTCGTAAGTCTGTCTGTACACTTTATCTCCCTTGCCTGTCGCTTATGCATAGCGATTTGTGGGTTATTTCCCAGAGTTCGATCAATACTTCCGATCAATGTTCTGTGGGTCCAGAATTTATCGATTTTGTCCTTAAATGCTGTTATGTAAAAATGGGACACACATTTGCCTGACCCTGTCTCTGGGGCAAGCTGTTTTTTTTATTTTTTTATATATATACGTACGTGTATTTCTCTCGATGCTGTGGATTTTTAGCAGTGAGATAATATGTGAGGATTGACTCAAATTATTGTTCAGTTTTCCAGACCTGTCGACTTCACACATCTTGATTTGCAGCACCTGTTAAGGATTGGAGTGGATATCAGATTAAGCAGTGCTTACAGCGTTTTCTCTTAAAGTACAGTTTGTCTTAAGCCGATGTTTTCCATGAATGTAAAGGAAAATTGTTATTCCATCATTGATGCTGTAATTTTGTCAATTAGCCCAAATTACAAACTTCATGATCTTCATGTTTCTTTTGTGTATTAGAATCTGCATGTATGTTAATTAATGTTATGTGAACGAAACACTTTTTTGTTCAATACATGTCTCCTTAGCTTTGCTGCATTGACACACATTGCGTGCCCAGGTCAAATTGCCTTCCTATTTTTATTTGAGTTAACGCATTGATTTTATTGATGATTTTCATAACAGTGCATGTACTTTCCACTGAGTGTTTGCCGTGCCTGGATTTTCCTCTCTTTGAACTCTTTACTTTGACTTTAGAAGATTGTTAATGGAAGTGCAAACGCACCATGATATTAGGATGTTCTGGCATTTGACAGTTTTGTTTGTCTCTTGATCTTCATATTTGATCCTTTAAATGATATCATTTTGAATCATGTTCATCCTTTAGTATTTGCTCACATCTGTTGTGATTGTCGGGTTACTTGGCCATGGCTGCAGCTGTGTCTCACTGGCTATAGAGATGATCTTTGTAAGAGGAGCTGTTGGCCACACGCCCAGGAATTTTGTTGTTCTCCCTTTCTGTTGTTGCCGGGGTAACTCCCTGTGCATGTTCATGACTGTTGAAATACCCTGTCAGTGTGTCATAAGGTAACTTGCTTTCTTTGGACCATCATTCCTTTTGTTGTTGCTTTTTCCGAGTAATTTGGTGTGGAGCTCAGACATGATTGTAAAACATTTACATGGAACCCTGCCCTGGATTTAGCATTTACAACGACCTTGAACAAGGAGTGTGGCCCTTGATGATGTAGCTGGAATATACAGTGACCATCAGTGGATAATCTTTGGAATCTGTCATTGTGCAAATGACCCAATGCAACTTTACTTACTCTTCCTGGAAACTCTTTACCTCACCCTACCTGGAATTCTTATTGATGCAAAAACGTTTTACATAAGTGTGTGCTTAATCAGAGATTTGTGTAGCCTGTGCTGATCGGGAAAATACCAAATTGCCTGCAAGGTGGACTAGCTAATGTGGATAAACTGAGCCCATAAGGCTCTTTCGAAGCAGCAACTAATAAGATCAGTGAGATTTTGTGGGGTGAGTAGAGCATTTAACCCTGACCCCAGCTAACCTTACTTAAGGGCTAGGCCTCTGGGTCATATAGACAACCAACGGCTACCTGACAGGCTTACTTCTCTGTCGGAGGGGCCTTAGTCTGACCTTCATCTCATGGAATCCGGGACAGTTTTGGATGTGTTTTTTGGTAAGCTAATTTGAAGACTTCAACAATATATGATTCTTCCATTCTGTGTTGTAGACATTCTGTACATGTATGTAGTTCAAACCACCAATCCTTGAAATGAGCATATAATGATGAACTGTGCCAAATGTCTTCTTGCAATTAATTCCTGGTTTACTTAAAAGCAGTCAGTGGCTAAAAAACCTTCTAATCTCAGGTATGATAGAAAAGTGCTGTAATGAGGGTATAAATTGAGTGACAGTTTTTGTAAGTGATGCTGTTTATATTGTGATGTTGATTGATTTTTTGGGGACCTGTTGAATAGCCACTGTCACCCGTAATGTCATGGAATTTTCCTCCAACTGGAACCACCTTTTACGTTCTTGTGAAAACTTAAAAGAACACTATGAGGCTGCTTTGGTGGCCTAATAGTAAGAGCCTCCTACTCGAAGTCAGGAGACCCGGGATTAAACCAAAATCGGGTCATAGCAAAAATGGTACCTGTTGCTATCTCTCTTGGCCCTCAGCACTGAGAGGTAAGAGCAAGGAAACAGGACTGGTTGGTCGGGTGTCTGTAAAATGTGACTGGATGGGGTATCATGTCTGGTGTCTTCGGCATGATACTACAGTGATGGCAGCACTTTGGCGGCGTGGACTGTGAGAAGAAGACACAATATATGTACACACACCCAATGACTCCTCTTTGTCATGTCTAATTAGCAGTATTTATTACATTCATATTCATGTGACAGACTGCCAAGACTACTGCATGCATAGAACATAAAAAACTTGGTCAGGTGCAGATTAAGGGCAGACATAGTTTGTCACAACAATGCAAATTCATCCATGACCAGTCTTAATTGGCTAAGATAGATGTCCAGGTGAGAAGTTTCCTGTCACAAGCTAGTTGTGGGGAGACTTTTTGTTTGAGATGGCCAGTTTCACAGAAAGTGCCAAGTGAAGTGTGTCATTTGAAGTAAATGCTTCAAAGCAATGGAGTAAATACTTCAAACCAAGGAAGTATGTGGTTTGAAGCAAATACTTCAAACTGAGGAAGTGTGTCGTTTGAATTAAATACTTCCAACCAAGAAAGTAGGTTGTTTGAAGTAAGTGCTACAAAGCAAAAAGGAGGTTATTTGAATCATGTTCTTCAAAGCAAGGAGGTAGGTCATACTTCTTACAGGTTGAAAAAAATTAAACCAAAACATTCAACACTGACAGAAAATTCTACATGAACGTGGGAACGTGTGTGCTATTTGGATATGTACATATACCCATATGTAGTGAAAGGTACATTCTTCGTCCCATTATAATGCTGCCTGTCGTCATACAAGTAAAATATTCTTCAGTACGGCACATAGCACCAGTCAGATAAATAAATACATTTTACTTTCAGTCTGTTAGATGTTAAAATATTTCACAAATGATGTCTTTGTATCTTTGCAGATGAGACATTTCAGAAAATGGCTCTGGAGACCTTGGAAGAATTGGACTGGTGTTTGGATCAGCTGGAAACCATCCAAACTCACCGATCAGTGAGTGACATGGCAACAAGCAAAGTAAGTCCCTGCACACAATTTAGCTTTTCTGTTCTTGTCTTAAGGCGATGCCAGTTTTATTTCATGTTTTACAGTCAGAATCATTGATACACAGTACAAATTCTGAAAGTGTGTAAAGCTTTGGATTAGGGTTTAACTTGTCAGGTGTATTTCAGTTAGGGTGAACAAGACATTGTGTGGAGAGACAGTCTTCATTGCCTTCAAACCTGGGATCAAACCTGGGTCGGGTGACACCAAGAACTGTAAAAATGGTACTTGCTGTTGCCTTGCTTGGTGTTCAGCACTGAGAGACTAGAGCAAGGAAACAGGACCAGTGGTTTTATGGTACTTCAGTGGAGGCAGCACTTTGGCGGCATGAACTTGCCCTGCCACAAGAAGACATAGTATATGTACACGCACCTAATGGCTCCTCTCTGATGTGACTGAGAAATTTGTTAAGATCGACGTTAGACCCCAAGCACATACATATATGTGTGTGTGTGTATATATATATATATATATGTGTGTGTGTGTGTGTGTGTGTGTGTATTATATCTATGTACTTATATCTATATATGTATACATTGGATGTTTTACAAGTGCCTTGTACCTTAGTATGTAGGGGCACACCTTGGAAAATAGAAATTTTTCATCAACTTTCTAACGTAATAGTAACATGTGGAATACAGGTGTGAATTTCTCCACTGTAAATAGAGTATTTCACGTTAAGTTTGCTAAGGAAAAATGCACATAAAGGCGATAAAATGATGCTTCTGATGGCAATGCCATTTCTGTTTTCTCGTGAGAAATTAACCAGACATTATAAAAAATTCTTTTGTGACATATTATTTTCATGGGGTGGATCAGTCAGTCAGAATCAAGGAAAATATATCAACTAAAAAGTGCTAAATACAATAATTATCCAGTAATTTACGAAGACATTTGTAAAATCAATCAAAGAGGATGCCATACTCTGATGGGGGAGATTAAGAAGGTGGATTAGGTGCCAACTACTTAAAAGTACTGGTGATGCATTCTTGCAGTGAGATGAAGCTCAGATCTGGGAAGTAGCCATTTTGTAGGTGTGCCATTCCTAGGGTTCACTTAGTACAAAGGCTGGGGAAATATGGGAATCACAAAGTGTAACCACGTGGAAATCTGAGCAGTACTGACGTCACATGTTGGCCTCTCCTTGCCAGGGTGTTGTCGTAATTAGCCCATTAGGAGAGAAGATCAGTGTTGTGGCTTGCCTCAGTAGAAATCCAGAATGCAAATGCTGACGTTTTGGTTACAGATTCCTGCGTTACCAACACAGCCGAATGTTGGCCTTATTCTCAGGTTTCTTCTTGTACCTCATGTATGCATGTTAAACAGTGCTGTTAAATGGAATCAAAAGATCTGAACCCCTTTACAGTGTGAGGTGTTTGCACCCCAGTAATTTTAACTACAATCTTTTTATTTATATACATATATATACATGTACATTTGAAATATTAACCGATGATATATTGAAAAGCGCAGTCATTTATTAACATTGTAAGACATAAATGTTTACACTATTGTACTCATAAATGTAGTAATTATTAACAAAGAAAAAGAAAGAAATTTATTGGTTTTATGTATTTAATACAAAAAATGAAATTGCTATTTATTTCATTATTTATTTCATTGGTGTTTGTTGCCTTTATACTGTACTGGTACTAAAGTTGGTACTTTCTAATTGTTCTCTGTCTGAAGTTATAGTTCTGATTTGATTGGGATTTGTTTTAGTGTTCAATAAAGTTAATCAAGTGGATAAAATGATTGAAACTATTTATAAGGTATTCAGATATCGATTATCAAGGGATATGCTCTCAGGCTGTACGTGGAAAGGTTTGCCAGCAACCTGCAAGTGGTCGTGGGTTTCCCTTGGGCTCTGCCTGATTTTCTAATGCCAATAATGTTGGCCCCCATTGTATAAGTGAAATATTCTGCGTAAAACACCAGTCAAATAAATAAATAAATAAAGCACACCATTGAAACTATGGTATTCAAATATCCATTATCAAGGGATACAGTATTAAGGATCTGATAAATGAACTTGGTTGGCTTTAAAGTAAACAAAGGCTAAAATACGGGTATGAATAAAGGCTCATCCAACAACCAGCTGAAAACTTGTTTTTTTAAGAGTGTTGAAAGGCATTCGAATATTTTAATACTATGGTGAGCTTTATGAGCCATACTGATGGTATCTAGGAACTCTGACATCAGATCAAATTTTTTTCCTGATGAGCATCAAAAGGAATTAATTTTTGGGAACATTATTTCAGTAATATTTTACTCATGGGTAAAAAGAGTTGTTGCAACATTCAGTGTCGTGATTAGAGTTGGAAAAACTTCCTGTGACCCTTCCTAAACTCTCATAGTATGGTCAATAAAAACCATCTTAGAATTCAAATGTTTGAACGCCTTTAACTCTTTTCACAAAAATCTATAAAAAAAATAATAAATGAAAGTATATTTATGCATAGTGGTCTCTTTAGTGCTGCCTACTTCAGTGTGTTGCCTACTTCAGTGTCTTTTTCTTTAAGCAACACATCAAATACAGGTTTCAAGTTAAGTGAATATATAATAATGATTAATCTGATTATTTCTGTTTTTTTTTTCAGTTTAAGAGAATGTTAAACAGAGAACTCAGCCATTTTGCCGAATCCAGCAAATCTGGGAACCAAATAGCTGAATACATTTGTAGTACATATTTGGGTAAGTACCAGCATTGTTAAATGCAGCTGTAAGTTAGCTAAATATACACATAATGCAGGATTCTAGATACAACGTTGGGACAGCAGAATGACTTCGCTTTGTTACAGGACGGCACAAAGGGACAAGGCCAATCTACCAATTTTAACCTGGGGTGGTATATAGATTGTAGAAAACTAATTAAGAAGGATTAGATTGATCTTCTGAATTCTTGGTTGGGTTTGACTTCCCAGTATTGCAAAAATAATGATGTTCTGTTGGCAGGTTGATCTAAACATGATCAGTGCCAGGTTAAAAGGTATGCAAGTTGCCCTACTGTGCAATAAAGTGGTGACGTCATTTTGCTCTGGGACGTCACCCTGTTGCTGTAATGGCATAACCGGAAAACTGTGTATTGAATTCATGTAAGCTACAATAGAAAAACACCCTGCAAACTGTGTGAATCTGAGTATTGGTTCATAAAATATTTTGCCCAGTGGTTTATTTGTTTATTTATTTTTTTTGTTAATATCCCAATGAACTTCAAATATATTGCAGTTATGCAGTTATTCAGTCAGGTAAAATGGCTGGATTTTTCGGTGCCAGTGATAACACTTGAAAGGAGATTAAGGCATCCCCAGACTTAACTTGATTTTAAATAGTTGGTTACTCGCTTGAGTGGAGCACTATTGGAGGGCAAATTTAGCACAGGGTAGTTCAAAGTTGATCTGGTTCAGGCTCCAGTCAGTACATTTCTTTGTTCTAAATATTGCTCACTGTAAACTGTTTAACCTCGAGTGGGCTTCTTTGCATGAGAATGGTAGCAAGGTATTGGTGCAAATATGTGGGTGAGAGAAGGAACTGATGAAACAGATGCTGGCCTACATCTGCATGATTTCCCACTTGAGCAGGCTCCCAAGTTGTTACCGGCACAATCTGCTAGACTCACTCTGATTGGGCTGAATCATTGGATGAACCTTCCAAACAGTCCAATCAGAAAGCAGGAGTCATGTGTAAGAGACAGTTGGTTAATTATCGACTGTGAAGACTTTAAGGTGAGAAAAGACCTTGGGCTGCTCAGTGGAAGGGAAGAGTATAGGTGTAGAAGGAAGCCTCCTATCCGCAGCCTGTTAAATATCACCTCCTGCTGTACGTGTTGATTGAAGCCAGCACTTAAACTGTTAGGGATCCATTGAAGACCCATCACTGCTGTTTTTAAGCATTCACCTGAAAGTCACATGGACTGTTTATATATTCTCTAACGACCGTGAGACTCGACATGCATTTCAAGATTGTACGTTGGGCGATGAAGTTTTACTCGACAGGTAAATTAGTTGATGTGCTAATTAGTCCTAATCTTTGCTGTTTTATTGCGAGACTTGAACGTAGCTGTAAAGTATGTTGTATACCGAAATTGTCTCCAAATGTTCACAGCTTAATTGTGCCTAAATGATAAGATGGTACCACCAACTGAACCAAGTTTACACTGTTTTTTTGCAGCCATTCCCCCTGTGATAATTATAGCCTCCTCAACGACGTTAGGTGATGTACTGAAATCCCCCTATTGGTCCATCTGTTGACTCAGTTTTGTCCATGCATCTCATCCCAAACTACCCTCTGCTTTTTTGTAGATTCAGTCATTGCCCATATACTGATTTAAATTTAAATTTTTAATTTTACTTTGAAACTAAAATTTAAATTTACAGATAAGCAACAAGAGCTGGATGTACCTGCCCTAAAGGTGGAATCCTCTGGAGAAACGGTATCTACCCCAACCCCAGAGAAGAAATCTGATAAACAGCGACCTATGTCTCAAATCTCAGGCATTCGAAAGTTGCGGAAAACCAACAGTTTCTCAGGGAATGTACCAAAGTTTGGTGTAGAAACTCCTCACACAGAGCAATTAGAAAAGGTAAGTTCAAATCACATACATGCCTCAGGATAATCTCAGAACCATATGTCAGGGAACTTTGATTTTTATGCTTTCGCTGTGCTACATGTATGTTCATACATTCCAAGTTAACTTTGGCGGCATTGACTGGCTTTGAGACTAGAGGACACAGTATAGGTAAAATTGTTCAGAAGGAAAAATTGTTGAGTACGACACCTGTTAACTGTACACTTGTCAGTGAGAATCTGTAGACGTATATAAAAATTGTCTTATGAGAATGCTCCTGCAATTCAGTCTTTACTACCTTCAAATACTAAATGGTCTTTCACATTTAGGAAGCATTAATAGGAGGCTAAACACTTATGAAAATTAACACAAATTGCGTGTTGAAAAAAATTTTCTATTTGTTTTTCAGTGCTTAGTTGATATATCAAAATGGGGAGTGGATATCTTCAAAATTAACAAATACTCAAACAACAGACCATTAACCTGTGTCGTTTACAATATTTTTCAGGTGAGTTTCATATTCTAGGTGTGGCTGTTTTATGTTTTCAGTTGAATTCAAATCTTTACTCAAATGTCTTTCTCCTGGCAGCCCAGTTTCTTCCCGTCATGATTCTTTCTGCTGTCATGTGATTGAAATGTTTTATTTTTGAACTCAAGAATATTTCACTTACATAAGGGTGGCCAGCATTATTGAGGGAGGAAACCGGGCAGAGCACAGGGGAAACCCACAATTATCCGCAGGTAGCTGGAAGACCTTCCCATGTACGGGCGGAGAGGGAACCAGTGTGAGCTACACTAGAACTCAAACTACTGCAGATAAAGTAATATGTTCATTTAAACATAGAGTGTTGATGAGGTTTGTATGATGTAATGATTGACGGCCATAAGTGTTTGACTGTGATGGATGGACGAGAACTGTATGAGTGAAAAAAGCTTGACTATGGCTTAATTCATACGCGTAAAACAACAGTCAGCCAAATTAATAAATGTGAATTAAGAAGGGAATCAAAAACTGTTGATGGGAGAACTGGAAAAATTAAGCAACCATCAGATTTAATAACTGTATGTAAAAAGTATGTAAATGTACAAATTTGAATAGGTTATTGGTTAAAGGAAATCGGTTAAATGTGCAAATGGTAAATTGTATATGATTGTGGGCGTGTGACTGTGCCAGCACATTTGGGTTAAATATACATGTCCATTCATTCACAAGAGAGTCAACTGATACAGTTGTAAAGGTTGAGGTGATCAGATTACCCATAAATATACAGACAGTGGTCATTCAGTATGATTGTTAGTCACTAATAAAGCAGTTAGTATGCAACTGTAGGCATTACGCTGACCACTTCGTCACAGTGCCTCGTTAATATTCCATTTCCGTGCTAAGATTATCCTCAGTCCACACTGTCTGCTCCCAACCTTCACACGGAGTCCAGATACAAATAATTATCACACCTAAAGGCTAAATAGTTCTACGTTCCGTGGCTCTCGATGTAAGGCGCTTTGCCGATGGAAAGCAGTCAACCACGCTTGTGTTTGTCGTTTGGCTGAAGACTGCTTGTTTTAATTCCAACAGTATGATGTCCATATCTGTCTGTCACACTTGGGAAAGTTCATCAGTAATTTGCCAAAGGACGGTGGGCAGGCCGGTGTCTCTCAGTTAAGCTGACTGCCATTGTATAGGGAAAACATTGTATAGGAGTTCAAATAAGTAAATACATAAATAGATGGACAAATAAAAAGCTGGAAATCTGCACTGTTCCAGTAGTATGGTACAAATGTAATTTTAGAGTCCATAATATTCACTATCTAGATCAGATTTGTGTATGTCGACTGTGATAAAAAAAAAAAATACTACCTGAATTTATGGATGTTTCTTGCTATTTTCTTGCCTTATCTAGACAATATTGTTTTGGAAGCAGACTTTTCAAAGATTTTTTTGCATAACAGTGAAAGAAAATCTTTGTTGGCCTGCATGCAAAACTAGTCTTTATTTAATGGACTCGGTGAAGGTGAATTGTGACTTGTGCTCTCAACTGAACACATGCTGTTCCTTCTGTTTCAGCAACGAGACTTGCTGAAGACGTTCAAAATCCCCGCATCAGCGCTAGTCACTTATCTTATGCACCTAGAAGATCACTATCATCACGTTCCGTACCATAACAGCATCCACGCTGCAGATGTCACACAGTCCACGCACGTTCTGCTCTCAGCGCCAGCGCTAGACGTAAGTTCACCAGTCATATTGTTTTAATCACCCAACCAAGGCTGTCTTTATGTTAGTCTCCGAGATCTCTTACGACAGAGATGACAACTTCGTCTAATCTAGATAATAACCAAAATCTTGGTCGTCTTTTTGTCAGGGAAGTCATTAATGCGAAGGAAATGATGATGGACAACAGAAACTGAATGATGTCTTAGTATTAGACATATTAATACCTCAACCTCAGTTGCTGTCTGACATATAGTTTCATTGTTTTGCAAGTGTCAATTGTTGTGAAATCAGCATGTGAAGTTGGAAGGAGTTACTTAAATATTTAAATATACCTTAATTAATACATAATTTTTATATATGTAAGCATCAAGTCTGATATTTATGTAATATTTCATGCATATAGGTGGAGGAATTTCTAAGAAGCAAATGTGAGATAGTTAAACTAATATTTTTATAAGTGGCGAAAGATTATGTACACATACAGAGAGGAAAGATGGGTTGTCATTGGAAATGTTGCGTTGCTACTGGAGACATACAGTATGAAATATTACCACAACATTAAAAAGACTTACTCTAGGTACATGTACCTATATAGTTTTGATAACGATCTTTATTTTCTTGCTCGCACATGATGACGTTGTAGTAATAAGTCAGAATGTTTTGTTTCAGAATGTATTTACAGATTTAGAGATTCTGGCAGCTATATATGCCTGTGCTATACACGATGTCGACCATCCCGGTGTGACGAATCAGTACCTGGTAAATACCAGTAAGTAGAATCACCATGGTTACCTGACCAATCAGGGTATTAGTAGCGAAGTATTCTTGAAGTACATAAAACAAACATGTGGGCCTAGGGGTTAGCATGCCAGCATAGCGCAGTGACCCGAGCCTCTCGCCAATGTGGTCGCCTTGAGTTCAAATCCAGCTCAAGCTGTCTTCCTCTGCAGCAGTACGTCTGCCACCATCTTACAAGTGGTTGTGGGTTTCCTCCGGTCTCTGCCCAGTTTCCGCCCAATATAATGCTGGCCACTATTGAAATATTCTAGAGTACGGCACAAAACACCAATCAAGGAAATAAATAACCAGCCACAGATGTAAGTTGGCTGTGGTATCTTACATTGAATTAGTTTTTATGGGGTCAAATTTTTTTGTTTTTATTTATTTTTTTTATTTATAGGTAACTACATATTTAAGATCAAGTAAGACATTACATTAAAGAAAACATTTGCATCGAGAGTTTCTAGTGAAATATTTATGTGGCGTTTCTGACTGTGGATCCGCTATACTCCTGGAAACCTTTTTAAGCGTTTGCGATCTAGCTAGGCCCTGGTTTTTAATATTATCTGTTGTTTCTTCTGTTGCAGGCTCAGAATTGGCGTTAATGTATAACGATGAATCTGTCCTTGAAAACCATCACTTAGCCGTGGCTTTCAAATTACTTCAAGAAGAAAACTGCGATATTTTTGCAAATCTTAGCAGGAAGCAGAGGCAGACTTTAAGGAAAATGGTGATAGACATGGTAAGTCACTGTCCAGCCAGAAGGTTGTATTCTTCTTTATTATTTATGCATCGGTGAAATCCCAGTATTTCCTTCACTGATAAAAATGATATCTTCACTAGTTAGATATCACTTTTCTTTCTACATTTTGCTATTACACTGCTGGAGACCGTGAAATCTTTGTGGACCGCATCACAAAGCCGTGCACTTCCACGCAATATATAGTTCGCAAAAAAAAGAGCTTGAAATCTCGTGGGCACCTCTCACTGGAACAATATTTATGGTGTTCAGCGTTCACTGTGCAATATCCTCTATTTATTATATTGTCATAGGAATTTTTATTACTATATTTCACCTGTAGTTTATTTTTTATCAAGTGATCCATTTTGCTTGATTCAGATCAATTTATATACCTTAAAACACCACTTAAGGCTTTCTTGTGAAGTTTGATTAATTAACACCTTGGTATTATCCTGAAGCAAGTGAGGAAAAATTTTCCAGGGAAATTAAATTTCCAAAATTCAAACAATGATCTGAATGTCTTTTTTTAATGAAACAAAAAGAAATTATTGTTATTTTTGCTTTGTTTTTTAAGGTGCTTGCAACAGACATGTCAAAACACATGAGTCTGTTAGCTGATCTCAAGACAATGGTGGAAACGAAGAAGGTTGCCGGCTCAGGTGTTTTGTTGTTAGATAATTACACAGACAGAATTCAGGTAAAATGAAAATCTGCTTTAATAGTGATATCCTATGTACAGTTTAAAAAGAGTGCCTTTTCTGGTTGGGTTGGAATGTATTTTATTGACGTGGTTAGCCTGCCAGGGTGGTGCAATGACCCAGGAGCCTCTCCCCGATTCTCTTAGTTCATCCATTTCATACTGACTTCCTCTCCGGCCGTATGTGGGAAGATCCTGCAGCAACCTGCTGATGATCGTGAGTTTCTTCCGGGCTCTACCCTGTTGCCTCCCACCATAATGCAGGTCGCCATATATATATTTAAGTGAAATAAAATCAAATAGACAAATGAGCAAATTTAGGGAGTGGGTTGTGGCCAAATTGTTAAGATGCTTGAGAGTCTTAAAACTTTTGGTACGTTCAAACTCACAAGGAGTGGTTTCAATCTCCACCAAAACAGGAAAATCATAAAAACATTAAACATTTTCAGGTTTATTTATGTTTTATGTATATTGTCATAAAACAGAGAATATGATTAGCGTCGCCTAATGGTTAATAAAGTCAGTCAGTGGTTAGTAAAATCAGTCAGTGGTTAGTAAGGTCAGTCAGTGGTTAATAATGTCAGTCTATGGTTAGTAAAGCCATTTAGTGGTTAGTAAAATCAGTCAGTGGTTAATAATGTCAGTTTATGGTTAGTAAAGCCATTCAGTGGTTAGTAAAATCAGTCAGTGGTTAGTAAAGTCAGTCAGTGGTTAATAATGTCAGTCTATGGTTAGTAAAGCCATTTAGTGGTTAGTAAAATCAGTCAGTGGTTAATAATGTCAGTCTATGGTTAGTAAAGCCATTCAGTGGTTAGTGAAATCAGTCAGTGGTTAGTAAAGTCAGTCAGTGGTTAATAATGTCAGTCTATGGTTAGTAAAGCCATTCAGTGGTTAGTGAAATCAGTCAGTGGTTAGTAAAGTCAGTCAGTGGTTAATAATGTCAGTCTATGGTTAGTAAAGCCATTTAGTGGTTAGTAAAATCAGTCTGTCAGTGGTTAGTAAAGTCAGTCAGTGTTTAGTAAAGTCAGTCAGTGGTAGTGGTCAAAACTGCGTGTGACGCCTGGCCGGGTTTGATCCAAGTACAAACCTGGCTTGCTAACGATGATAATGGCTCTTCTTTATCAGGTGTAATCTGGCTTGTAACAAACTAAAAACACATCACGCTGATGGCTACTTTAACAAAGACAGAATGGAATGACAGTATACTGATAACGCCTCGATCAGTACGGCTCTAGGAGCATGCACTAACGAGTTCATATTTGTTTGTCCATGTAGGTATTACAAAATATGGTTCACTGCTCTGACTTGAGCGGCCCCACACGACCCCTAGAAGTGTACCGCACCTGGGTGGATCGCATCATGGAAGAATTCTTCCAGCAGGGTGACCTGGAGAGAGAGAAGAAGCTGGACATTAGCCCTATGTGTGATCGACTGACGGCCACAGTAGAGAAGTCACAGGTGAGGCCACTGGCTAATTAACTAATTGCACTTCTCAAAATGAGAACTGGGTAATGATGACATTAATGTCAGCTGTGACTAATTGGTAGTGTTATACTATCACTGACAGCAGAGCGGTTTTCAAATCGCACATAAATCTTGAACTTCGAAGTCGCATGAATTATGTAGAGCTTACCTCAACATGTATATACTTCCACTAAGCGAAGAGAGACACAAAAACGCTCCTTTGTGTTGAATAACAGATTTACAACTATCATCTTATTTGAAATTTGAGTGAGACCAAACACTACAGTGAAAAATGTTTCATTTGTATGACAGCGGTCAAGTTAATGAATGAGAAAAAAATGGCGCCCTTTGCAGTTAAGCCTATGTGGTCTGTTGTTGATCTATTCAGATTAAACTCATAGGCATCAGGGCTGTGGCTGCCAATCAACTTCGAACAAGAGCTGAAATATCACATGCTCAAATCCAGCTTTTTGGTCTGCATTGAGATATTTGTCAACTGATGGACTGCTGCTATATATGTGAAAATATTGGCGCTAAACCTCAGTATAAATAAATGAATAAGTAAACAAATTCTGTGTATATTGACACCTCCGTTCTTGTGCTTCAGGTCGGCTTTATAGACTACATCGTGCACCCACTATGGGAGACGTGGGCAGACTTGGTGTATCCCGACGCTCAGGAAATCCTCGACAACTTGGAAGATAACCGCGATTGGTTCCAGAGTATGATTCCCATCAGCCCCTCGGCCAGTTTCTGCCACAACAAGCAGAGCGAGTCATCGTCTGAGAGAGATGGTGAGGACGGGGCCAAATTCCAGTTTGACCTCGAGGAGGACAAAGAAAATAGCTCAAACGTGAACTCTAACCTTACCAAAAGGCAAGGTGGGTCAGGGCGACCCAGCAATATACAGGAACAGGATGAAAGTCCAAGTTAATTTCTACAAAGCTGAGCGCATGGCCTAGCTAGGAGGGTAGCGACTTGTAAGGACCTGACTGTTGGGCAGCAAGTATACATGGTACGAACCCTGCAGGCATGTAGTGACTACATCGTAATGGTACGCTACATCGACCGTGTCTAAAACTGAAATCATGGATATTCCACACAATTAATTTGGCTATCACCTTAATTGCTGTCACAGTGGAATTATGTCAAAGCTAGGACTCCCCCAGCTACAACTAAGGGGGCTACAACCAAGACTGGAGAGCCTGTGCTTTGTTGTTGTCATGGCAACCTGTAGTGACATGAAGGGGAGGTAACCGAACTAACCCTAAGACTGATGTGGTAGAGGAGTAATTGGAGAGCTGCTACTAACAGTGAAATGAAGTGACATTAGATTTTCGCGGAAACTATTGCCAGTCACTTTGCAATATTTCCTTCTAACTGATCTTTATTCCATGTCTAATTCTGTGTTCCTGTGGGAAATTTGTACGTGTGTATATATATATATGTATATGTGGACAACTTTTGATAGTTGATGATACGAGTGGGGTGATCTATGGAGAGAATGCTGGTGATGTTTGCAGTAGAAAAGTGGATTTTGCTGACTAATTCTAACTGTAAAATGCCGTTTCCTACTAGATTGGCCTGTTTTTGATGTACCAAAATAACAGTGACATATGTATATCAGAAATCTATACAGGCCTGACAGCATATATTCCCGTCTCGCAGTGAATGTTCTTAACAAAACGGGTGGGTTTGCTCTGTTTTAACAAATGTGAAGTAAACTCTTCATTTTTTTTTTTTAGCTGAAAATTTCAGCATTGGAATTCATACATACGTAAAATCATGTAGAAAATTAAGAAATTTTTACTGACGTTTTTTCTGTTGAGGGTTTGTTTGTCTCTGACTAATTTAATAATCATCGCCTTAAAATCATTATTAGACTAACCAGATCATGGTTTATTTGGACTATGTATGATTAAGAAGAAGACAAAAACAGATTTTAAGTCCAATAACTTTTGTAAAAAGTCATCTTCAAGAAACGGAAGTCACACAGTAATATATCCTCTTTCTTTAAACATTGAAGATTTTCTTTGAAGAAAAAAGTCTTTGTTTTAATGTTTTTCCTCAGGAAAGTGTATACTTTGTATATTCAAGAAAGAATATACACACACACATAAATGATTCAGCTAGATATGATATAAAATGCTGTACGGGTAGATGTGGCAAAAGACACCATGCCACTGGAAGTATGTTCATGTGTGGTCAATTATTTCCAATTTATTATTTATACAAAGTAGGAAAGAAAGATCTTCTTCCTTGTGAACAGAAATCTGGGAACGGTACAAAAGCTTACACAGGGTTAAGCTAATTGTCTTTGAAATTGTCTGTTATGTATTTATATTCAAATGTATTCTCATTTTATAACCTGAAATAGAACTGCTCAAAGCCATTTTAACTCCCATGTTTGTTTTTAAAATGTGTATTACATACCTGTGTACCATGACCGCAAGTCAGTATATGTGTTCCTGCTTCTGAGTCAGAACTTCAGTAATTCAGCATGTAACACAGTGAACTGAAGTGGCGAGTGAAATGCAAATGGTTACACATAGTAGTATTAAACCAAGTGTGAAAGATGGTGAAGACAGAACACATGTGTACATCTCGGACAGAAAATAAATGTTGGATGGTTACGGCTGTTTAGGTCGTACTGTAAATCTTTAACCTTTTTCAACCAGTAAAGCACTTTTTTTTTCCTGTGGAATTTATACATATGATGATTTGTTTGTGTCATTAAAGATGCAAGCTTCATAAAAGTGTGCAAATTACTTCTCTACACCCATAGTTCTCATAGAATGTTTCAAAACGTTAGTTGCAGAGGAGGTTGAAATGGTTGAAGAAGGAGGGAAATTTAGACAGTTTATAAGGTGTGGCATTCACTGCAGAATGTCATGCAAATCACACAACAGTGGTGGTAGTAAATTCTGTTTAGCATAAGCACAGGTGACAACACAATGGCTACACTGTAAAAAAAAAAACACAATGTATTAAAGTTTGCTACACTGTAAACATTTGTAGTTGTATAAAACCCTGCTCGTTTATTTTGAGTCAAGAGCAGTTTTTAAACTCTGGGATTGTTAAGTTTTTTTTTTTTTTTTTTTTTTTTTTTTGGTGATATTCTGCACTGGGGTATATTTTTGCAGGTCTACATTATTGTACTGTTACTGACTTTAGTCTTTAGTTTCGCTCATTACATTTTATTAAACGTTTACAGTCTAATAACTTTGAATTGATCAGTGGACATTGTCATGAGTTGGGGTGTTTTTCATATCTGTGGTCAACTGGCGTAACTCTTACCTTTTACTCCAGCACATTTAGACATTATTCTTTCTCTTTCACTTCAGTGGGTAGGGTTTGTGGTAAAATTGTTAACTGCTAATTGTTATTTGTTAGCTTGTAATTTTACATACAAGTTGACTACAACTCTACAGTTAAAAACAAAAAAAACAGCTACTGCTACATGTATGTGTAGTCCACCACAAAGCATGTCCACATATATACACACGTATATTTTGGAGAATCCATATAAATTTGCTCTGTGTCGTCTCAATATTCAAGCCACGCTCACATTTTGGATGGCCGCCATGTCTCCTTACATGAAATTTTGTGAGGACTGTGCTTAATTCCACATTGCAAATCTTATTTTCCTGTCAGCAGTATCTTGGCACTAAACCAATTGAGATACTGAAAACTACCAAGTAGAAGGCGTACTTACATGTACTTTGAAATGTTGATTTGGTCAGCTACAGAATTCCAAGGTGACTGCACAGCTGCAGGTAGGTGCTAATTTGACCAGGACTGTTGTGGCAGGTGTAGTACCATACCTTGCTGCCTGAAATGCAAATATGGCTTATGAACCAATCAGAATGCTTGACCTTGTACTTGGCAGATGTCACTGTCAGCGATAAGTGGCTATAATGGCGATACTATTCTGTAAGACGGACTGGAAGATAAAAGACAAATGGCATGGGTGAAGGACACGGTCCTCTCAACGTTATTGCATAAGAAAGTGTCCTTGCTCGGATTGCTGTCAGCTATCTTGTATCCGTGGGATTTGTATACTTTTCAGCTTTCCAGATAGTCTTTGTATTTCTGCAGAGCTTTCGTGGTGGTATTTTGTACAACTAGGCCTTACTGGTCGCTAGCAAAGTGGCAAAAATTGACCTTTTACCCAATGCTTTAACATTTGGCAGCTATTTTATTTTCGACACGAAAGGGTGGTCTTGTGACCCCCAACTTCTAATCCGTCTTACAGAATATGTATGGTATTGATGAGATGCTTTTTGTAGATAGAGAATAATATATATGAAAGATCAGAATGAATGTACCTGTTTTATCACCTGCTATAGCTGACAGTCACTTTGTAGAAATGCATGCAGTCACCAGCAAGTATGAACTCTTGCATCTAACCAGACAATATCATTCTGGGCATGTTCTCCCTTCAAGTACTTCAGTTATATGTATATTGAACTAGCTTATAATGATCTGAAATCACGTCATGGAAAGCACAAGGACTTCTGGAACATTTGTATGAGCTGGCCAATGTACTTTCTGGTACATGTTGATTAACTGTGTATCCACCTTTAGGGTAGATGACACTCCTCCCCACCCCTATTCCCTCCTCCCCACCCCCAACTCCCTCCTCCCACCACACTCAGTTCCCAATAGGAGTAGTCGAGATGGGTACATGTTCCAAATACGATTGTCAAAATACTTAAGTGACTGGGATGAAATGCTTATATGCTCAGCTGTGTGACATCTGATAAATAATGAGAAGTAATATATAAACTTTACCCGAAATTTGATTCATTTAAAATATACAATCATTACAAACTGCAGCAAGACCATACATGTTAGCATAACAGGTAGTTAGATATGTCAGAATGCTTCAAAATATGTATGTTAATTAGTGCATTGGCCTAAAATTTCATTGATGACTCCTGAGTTCCATCGATCCTGGAAGTTTATTGTAAGGTTTGATTCAAACATACTAGCTGATATCAAACCGGTACTAGAAAAAATGCAAGTTTCAACAGCAAAAGTAATAGGTATTTATTTTCCTCTTGAAGTAGAAGAGTTGGGGCTGTAAAGTTTATTGCAGCAATATTTGATGATGTTTTTCTTATGCTCTTGAATATGATCTCACTTAACTAATACACAGCTGTATGTTAAATTGTATTAAACTCTGATCTCTCTCGGATCAACGGTTTTTCTTTTTCTTGGAATTTTTTTTTTTTTTTTGTTATTTATTTTTTGGACAGTTCACAAAAAGGGTGAAATCTAAGAAATTCACAACCAGCAGCAGTTGATTATTCAGATCTCTAATTTTTTCACCTGGACATGATTTTTCAGGTGTCTGTTTTAAGTCGACTTTCACCAAGACATGATTCTTTCAGGTGTCTGTTTGAAATCGACATTCACCTGGACAGGCTTTTTCAGGTGTCTGTTTGATGTTGACATTCAACAAGACGTGATCATTCAGGTGTCTGTTTGATGTTGACATTCACCTGGACAGGATTATTCAGGTGTCTATTTGATGTTGACATTCACCTGGACATGATTTTTCAGGTGTCTGTTTGATGTTGACATTCACCTGGACAGGATTATTCAGGTGTCTATTTGATGTTGACATTCACCTGGACATGATTTTTCAGGTGTCTGTTTGATGTCGACATTCAACAAGACGTGATCATTCAGGTGTCTGTTTGATGTCGACATTCACCTGGACATGATCGTTCAGGTGTCTATTTGAAGTCTACCTTTACGTGGACTTGATGATCCAGGCATGTATTTGAAGTCTATCTTTACATGATGTATAACCAGTTCATATATGAATTAATGATACACAGTATGTATAGATCCTGTGTAATGTATAGGCCTTCTGAAGATGGGTGCCATACAGTTAAATTAGTAAGGTAGCAAACTTTGGAACATTTGTCAGCAAGGATATACATGTACTGTACATAATCAGCCAAAACCAGTTTAAGGGGAGTAGAAATATCGCAGGAGCCTAACTCATTGTTTTTTGTTTTTTGTTTTTTTTTTTCCAACAATACTTACATGATGTTTGAAACCAGTGTCATATAGTATTTTTTACATTGCAACAATGAATTGTTTTTTTAGTGGTGTTATTAGGCTTGTACACACAGAGAGCTATATATATGCATGTATATATGGTTTTGAGCCATGCTGTATAACTGCTGTTAATCAGTTAACAGTACAGCAAACTCTCAAAATGAGTGCATGATACAGCCTAAAACTTCAGCTGTTGTTTGAGCACCATGTTATTGCATGAACCATTGCAGTAATAGTGTTACACTGTGTGTTAACAGATCAGTCCTTTTAGTAATGGTGGTCAGGACTATGTTTTAACAGATCAGTCCTTTCAGTAATGGTGGTAAGGACTGTGTTTTAACAGATCAGTCCTTTCAGTAATGGTGGTAAGGACTATGTTTTAACAGTTCAGTCCTTTCAGTAATGGTGGTAAGGACTATGTTTTAACAGTTCAGTCCTTTCAGTAATGGTGGTAAGGACTATGTTTTAACAGATCAGTCCTTTCAGTAATGGTGGTAAGGACTGTGTTTTAACAGATCAGTCCTTTCAGTAATGGTGGTAAGGACTGTGTTTTAACAGTTCAGTCCTATCAGTAATGGTGGTAAGGACTGTGTTTTAACAGTTCAGTCCTTTCAGTAATGGTGGTAAGGACTGTGTTTTAACAGTTCAGTCCTATCAGTAATGGTGGTAAGGACTATGTTTTAACAGTTCAGTCCTTTCAGTAATGGTGGTAAGGACTATGTTTTAACAGATCAGTCCTTTCAGTAATGGTGGTAAGGACTGTGTTTTAACAGATCAGTCCTATCAGTAATGGTGGTAAGGACTGTGTTTTAACAGTTCAGTCCTTTCAGTAATGGTGGTAAGGACTGTGTTTTAACAGTTCAGTCCTATCAGTAATTGTGTTAAGAGCCGTGTTTTAACAGAAGAACCATCAAGGTTTGTAATAGTGTTAAGCACTGCATGTTTTAACCGAGAAATCTTTGCAGTAAACATGTTAAGCGCTTTTAACAGAGGAAGCACTACAGTAATGGTGCTAAGCACCCTGTTTCAAGAGGGAGCATTGTGGTAATGGTGTAAAGCACTATGATTTATCAAAGGAACAATGAAGTAATGGTGTTTAACCAGTTTCAACAGAGGGAACAGAGGAACAGTAATGATGTTATAAGCACTGTGTATTAACAGACGAATCATTGCAGTAATGATGTTATATGTAGCTGTATAACAATCTCATCATTTGATAGAATATATAGTTGGCAATAGCGATGTCCTGTTTTCAAAGTATTATTTGTTATTCATGTGTATAGATTTATCAATTAGCCCATTATTCTGTGATATCAGCTGGGAATCATGGGATGTGGAACACAGCTTTCACTTTCTGTTAGCTAATTCAGTTTGTTTCTAAATCCACGTCTCCACTCAGGATTGTGCGTCACATTATCCAGTTGAAGATTACAAAGACAATTTAAATGTTCATGTCCATGTGTGAAGTTTGTCTTTTTTCCATATGCAGTCACCAATAGTCCACAGTTAGCATACCGGAGAGTATAACAGAGTTGAAATGATTGGTTTAACTCTATAGACAACGCAGTAACACAAATGTAAATAATTAATGCATAGTTGTTAATGAAAGAAGCTTTTTTTCTAATAATGAAAGAGTTGCTAGTGTGCTACATTAACAAAATTGTGTTGTATATAAGTACCAATCCCATGATTCCTTGCTTCTTTTTTCGAACTAACGAAATAAAAAAGTTACAATTCAATATATGCCTGTCTTTGTTCATGCTTTGGCGTTTTGTGTAGTTGTTGTTTTGTTGGTTATGATTATGGCCTGATAATGTTTACATGGCCTAGATTACGTGCCCATCTCCTTCTCATATGACGTCATGACGTCACAATAGCTTTCGTCAAGGATGGAATGAAATTAACGTCACGAGACATTGATCTGTTATACCCGTCGTGTGAAATCTATCCATTTATTTTTGTCAGGGAAAACATCCTGTTTTTTAATAGACTCGTCCATACAAACGTTTTGCATGCGCACCAATGGGAGTAAAACATGCAATGTATGGTCTTTCATCGTCTGCTTTACATGTAATACCAAAACGGTTGAGGCTTCTAGAATTTGCATTAGATGAGCTTTAACATATTTGTAATATTTGATTGTATGTTGTTCTACAAAATACTGAAATATTTAAGGGGGCCTCCGGGGCTCAGTTGGTTAGCGCGCTAGAGCAGCGTAATGACCCAGGAGCCTCTTACCAATGCGGTCGCTGTGAGTTCAAGTCCAGCTCATGCCGCCTTCCTCTTCTTTGCTGTCCATAAGTGGCAAGGTCTGCCAGCAACCTGCTGATGGTCATGGGTTTTCCCCGGGCTCTTCCCGGTTTCCTCTTACCATAATGCTGGCCACCGCCGTATAAGTGAAATATTCTTGAGTACGACGTAAAACTCCAATCAAATAAATAATAAATCAAATATTTAAGTTTTACTTATACAATGGCAGAGGAACCAGAGCACCCGAGGTAAACCACCGACAAAAAGCACCTGTTGTGAAATGGTGCAATAGACAACATAAATTCATTTCCAACATCCACGAAAGAAAATCCAAAACATCTGAAAATTAAAAGATGCATTTTGTATTGAACATTAAGCCAGTGGTACTAAATGGCTTTCTTAAACCAAATGTCTGGTTATATTAGTTATAAAAACATATAGATTTAGAAGTTAGTTTAATAATATTTGACAATCTCTAGATAGCACTCTATAACAATAAGTCATCCAAAATCAGCAATAAATGGAAATTCAATGTTCAAAACCTGAAGTCTCAGAATTATTCATCTGCTAAGACATGATTATGGTAGATTCGCTAATACACATGTTGATGTAGTTGAAACTGGTAATTACTCCAAACCTGATCACAACAATCTATTACTCTCAAATTACCCTATTTCTTCTAAAATTTGGGACACCTGGTCTAATCATTTTAGCCAATATATATGTAATTCTAACAGGAATACTGAGTTTCTTTTTTCTCAGATGGTTAGACCATCTCATGAACAACATACTCAGTTTTACTTTTCCAAAAGGTTGGTAAAGAAATGTAACTTTCTACTTTCAACATTATTGATATCTGTCTCCAATTTTAGAAGAAATGGGGTAGTTCCACTTTTATAAATTTAAAAATGAAAGTCTCACATACAACTGGACTTAATTTAATTTTAAAACAAATGTACATTTACAACAACTGTAGTCTCAAATGTTAATTTTATAAAGGTAATTAAATTCAACTAGTGCATCAATTCAAATGGTGAAATTAAGCACAATTAAAATGTATGACTCACTGTTGATTTGCATTTAACTTATTTATGTCTCCTTTGAAGATGAACAAAAACATTTTCTAATTTGCAAAAGAAAAACTTAACGAGAACAACAATGCGTATTGTACCAATGCTACTAGTAATTCAGCTGATGCTATTCTGTGAATCCAAAGCACAAAAATCCTTTTAGAGACAGGCACAGTCTTCAGAAACCACATCAGGCAGACGGCGAATAACATGATCGTTGTTTGCGGCAACATAGTACACATCGATAGGAGCCAGTTTGATGGGGACACAAGACGTGGCCGGGATCTCTCGGTGTTGCCATTTTGTTGCCACGATGTACTGGTCACGGATGAAAGCATTGTTGGTGGAATTGAGCTCCTTGCCAGCTAGAGGGGAAGGACAGATGCCACCGCAGAAATTCAGTCTGACGGAAGTGGGAAATTTAATCCAGGTCCAGCGCAGGTCTGCGTGGAAATCAACAACCCAGCTGTGCAGGTGGCAGTTTGGGTTGTGATTGTGAATCACACTGCTTTGAGCACGGTATCTTCTCGCTTTACGGCGCATCCTGTGGTCAGAGCTGTTGTGCGCATCAAACCCAACATTCAACCTCTGCCTGCTACCGCTCGTGTTTTCACTGGACAGGTAATCACCCTCATCGTCGATCTTCTGGCCTACACTCGTGAGTCTGTCTTCGGGGTCTAGAGGCACCATGTTATGGTAGACAATGAGTAGGGGTACGTGTGTGGGGTCCTCTGTTACCAGATAGTCTCCGACAGATGATGTGGCCAGGTTTTCTGTGACTGATGTATTCAGACTTATTATCACCTTCATTTCAGAGCTCATTTCCTCCACAAGCTTTTTGAACACCTTAGTCACATTGAACAACAATATCGTGTTACTCTGGTTGGTCAGCTCTCTGGTGTAGGTTGAGTTAAACTGGTTATCTGTAAGTCAAAAACACAGGTTTTTAGTAAATAACAGAATTATCTTTTTTATGGGACTGTATTTTCCTGGAATGGCAAACTGATAATTCATATTCCAGTTTCCATTAACTTGTTAAAACCCACCTAATAAGACGCTGACTTTGTAATGCAAAGTCAACATTTTAAATGATTCCAAATGTTGTCAAAAACGACATTCTTACATACATTCCGTTTAGACATGTTAGATAAAAATTATACCAATCTGAACTTACGGGACAGGCCCAAGTTTAAAGTTTTGACTTTATAAGACAATATCGTTTTGTGGTGTTTCAGGGGCTGATTCTAAAAAGCCACTTTTCAACGACATAAAAATTTAAAATGTTATCGATTTAATGGCTTATTTTTGGATAAAAAAGATAAACTTGGGAACGCATCAGTGTTATTTACAGTAAAATGTGTCCCAATTTTCATTTCTGGGGCTATTGACTGCGTACTATATTGAGACTTTATATACGAAGACTTTATATATTTACATACATGTAAATTAAAAAAATGCTGAATTGTAGAACAAACTTAATTGTGGCACAGTGTACTATAGCTTTAATAGAATGAGACATCATTAGAATTCAACAATGAATGGTTAAATGACATGAATTGATGGTGACTGAATAAAACCAATCCATGTTAAACAAAGATAAGTGAAGTAGTGGGCTTTAATATGTATTATTCAAAAATAAAATTGTGTTAGCTGCTTGTCAAAAACAGGGTCAATCTGCCAGATATTAGTACCAGTTGGCTGAGGAGTGCCTGGATGAACACATTTCACTGAATTCAGGTCGGTAGCCTGAGTATTACAGAATTGGTGAAAATCCACAGCGCTCACACAATGGCTGCATTGCTAACTTCCAGGGTCTAGAATTTGTTCACTTTTAACATAGAAATGATCAGGAATTGTTTGGGACTGTGTATGTCATTCTTATTTTATAAGAATCATTCAGGCATAGCTGTATTTATTATCTTCATTCAAACTTCACTGATAATAAAGTTGCTAAATATCACACACAAATTAAGCTACAAACCAAATATTGTTGTACCTGTACCTGTTTGCCCCATTAACCTTCACCCAGCCTCAGTATAATCATCTTAGCTGCATTGGGGTCAACGAGGATGAAAAGCTGTTTTCACTATTCAGCACTGGTGTGGGTGTACCAGACTGTTTTAAACTGGTGGGTTAATTACTAAGAGGCCTGGGGCAAGTAGCCAAACAATCACACACTGTAGGAGAGGATACATATACCTGTATACCAAATGAACTTTTCTGTTCCACACAATATACCATGCACTTGGTAAAATTCCAGCACCTTGTCTCACATGTGGAAACTAACATTTAACTCCATGAAATATTATGCTGGTTTTCATCAGCATAACCTAAAAGCTGTCAGTTGTTATCAGTACATTACAGTAATTACTGCTGACAGCTTGATGTATTTTGTTTCTCCTAAAACGTAATACATTACTCAGGTATTGTTTGCCAATACAATATTATAGATATGGAGGTCAGGTTTATGGGTGGAGGAAACCCAAGAGCACGCAGTTACCCTGAACATCGAAAAACCAGGCACCTGCATGACCAATATCCTGATGTAGCCAGAGCAGTGAGAGGTGAATTCAAAGATGCAATCTCTTTGGTCACACCCACACACCCAGTCACCCATAGTGCACACGTACTCCAAACACAGCATGTGTTGCTCTCTTTCCTCGTTTCACATCAGAAATCTTGAAGAAGGTCAAGGTCACTCAGGGGTAGAATATACATAGTGATGAAGCAGAAAATAATATCAGAGAAAAACAAAAACTTAATCTGTCCCCAACCTGCGGATGGCCAAGGGTTTCCCCCGAGTTTTGCTCAGTTTCTTGCGACCATAATGCTGACTGCCGTCATATAAGTTTGGCATAAAACACAAATCAAATACATAAAAAAATTAAATAGCCCTAAATTTTAATCAAATCACTTGTTCGTCATGAAATATTGGTGGGAAAGGCTGGGTTCATCATGTTGATGCCCAATTTGGCACAAAACAGTAAATATGTGGCACGTAAACAGCGAAAACAACCTCCCAAAAACCTCACCTTACACTGCTCTGACAACAAACAAATCAAACCCAGGTCAGGTCATACCAAAGACTTTAAAAATGGTACTTGTTACTACTCCGCTTGATGCTCAGCACTGAGAGGTTAGAGCAAGGAAACAGGACTGGTTGGCCCAGTGTTAGTACAATGTGACAAGATAAGGGTATCATGTCTGGTGTCTTGAGTCTGATACTTCAGTCAGTGGTGCCAACACTTTGGTGGCATGGACTTGCCCTGCCTCAAGAAGACAGAGTACACGTGTATTTATTTATTTATTTGACTGGTGTTTTACGCCGTACTCAAGAATATTTCACATATACACTGGCGGCCAGCATTATGGTGTTGGGAAACCGGACACAGCCCAGGGGAAACCCACAACCATGCACAGGTTGCTGGCAGACTTTCCCACTTACGGCCAGAGAGGAAGCCAGCATGAGCTGGACTTGAACTCAAAGCGACCGTGGTGGTGAGAGGCTCCTGAGCCATTACACTGTTAGCGCAATAACCAACTGTGCCATGGAGACCCCTAGTATACATGTATGTACACATAGTCAATGACTGGTTGTCATATGACTGAAAAATTACTAAGCACGATGTTAAACCCAAGCATAAATACAAGCTCATATACAAACAAAATGGGTGCCTTCACACCCAGGTTTTCCTTAGAGAGCACCGACGTAAACAAAAAGGTGATTTAATTATGGCCTTGGGATCTTGGTCTTTTCAAAATTACATATACATAAGTACATTAAATCTGCACATTAATGAGCTCAATTTGCCTAACTGTTGTAACTGCCATATGTTTGGGCCTACCAAAACATTTTTTATAGTCATACCTGTCTTATTATCCAAAGCTACTTGGAATATGCTGGGGTGAGAACTGCTGCAGTTCTGCTGTTGATTTATTTTGTTTTTTTACTGTTATGAAGTCAAGCTTACCATTGGCATTATAGACCGTAAGTTTTACTGTAACTGTGTCGCTGTCAGAGTCTCTTGCAGATAGCTTTGAGTTCTTGTACAGAATTATTTCAGCGGCTGTCACTGATTCCACACCTTGGGACAGGCTTTTGTTTAAACTGAACATCAATGTCATTTCCTTCAAAACATGAACGTCATCTGCAACACAGCAATAATTAACCCACATTTAACTACATGTCCTCATTCTATAGAACTAACAGAAATAAAAACAATAACAAAATACAAATAAAAAAAAATTATAACCATAATGCTGGACTGTGCCAAGAAAAGGTTGAAGTAATGCATTTGTTTTCTTCCGAATCATACACGTTGATGGTCGACTATAAATCAGTACATATCAGGAGGTCCTTACATGAAACGCAGCCAAGCATATTTAGATTAAAGGTCTACAGTTCGTGGTAGTGGCATACCTATATTTTGGTTTCGGTTTTGATTGTGGGTGACGCTCGACCGGTGACAGTTTACCTGTAGGTGGTTCCGACAAAACTGCCACTACACTCGGCTCTTTCTGCGGCTCCCTGTTATTCTCCTCCCCAGCCATCATCGCTGCCCACACAGACAGAATGTAATCGTGGGGTTGAGTGTCCTCGCTGGAGTTTTCAGCCGTCTTTTGGAGGTCCGCTAACCTTAAACCTTCGGACAAGATTCCACTGGATTCCAACAACGACTTCATCCGGGACGAAGCTACGTCATGTCCGGGGAAAAGATTACTCGCTTTCTCCTCTTCTTTTCTCTCACCTCTACACATGCAGCTCAAGAAAACTGAACACATTACCAGCAACCTACCCACGGACATTGTGGGTGGGTCAGGTTTTCAGCCTCAAACCTTGCTGATTCTCTTTTTGGTTTAAGTGTTTTCTGGCACCTCGCTCCCGTCAAAATGTGGCGGCGAGAAACTTTCGGCTGGTTAGTGTAAAATTCTGCACCTGGTATAAGTCTGTGCGCCAGAAGAAAATATGGCCCTTGAGTTGTGCTAGCCTTTATTTGATTTCGGTGAAATCAACACCTAGCTGCTTTGCTTGCCAATAAAAAAGTCAGTTATTTCCATCTGGTACAAATCTAATCTGACAATTATTAGCATGTGATTGAATAAACAAGCTAGGGTATATGATTACTAGATACCGGTAGCGTACTGTAACAAATCATTTCTTATCACCCACTCTTTCACAAAAGCCTGTAATTAATGCTTCTTGTGTGGCCAACACAATCCATCTCCTGCAGAACTGAGCTTTAACTTCACTGTTAATCAGCCGTCATTTTATATGCAAGAAATAGAAACAGAAAGGGCCATTCTTCTTAAATGCAGGTCTACATGTAATTGTATTTTGTATTTGATTATTAGATTAATGGCTACATCATACATCTGCTGTACATTTGCATTGTCTGTCAAAAGAGCCTCATGTCTTCGAAAAATGGCATCTCATTATTGAACCTGCAAAGTTTTGAGAAAATCACAAGAACATTTATACATTTAAGTAAAACCCAAACGGTCAGAACTGCCAAGAAGCTCACTGAAGAAACCAGAAAGCCTTTTGGATGAAAAAACAAAACATGCAGAATGCCTTTCAGAGATTCTTAAATAAATGAGAAAGGTGTTATATACAATACAGATTTCTGTATTCAACCAGCAAGTGTTTTGCATACACCTGGTATTTCGCACCCAGGAAGCTTGGAAGGACTAGACTGCAAGTGGTTAAAGAAACCAGAAAGGTTATAAACAGATTTGAAAGCACATGATAAAACCAGAAAGGCAATATACAGATCTGAAAGCACATGATAAAACCAGAAAGGCAATAAACAGATCTGAAAGCACACAATGAAACCAGAAAGGTAATAAGAAGATCGGAAACTGAAAGAGACAAGTAAGCTTATGAACTGTTCAGAAAGCGCTTGGAGAAACCAGTAGGCTTTTGAACTGATCAGAAAGCACTAGGTGAAACCAGAAAGCTTATGGACTGATCAGAAAGCACTTGGAGAAACCAGAAAGCTTATGAACAAATCGGAAAGCACTTGGAGAAACCAGTAGCTTATGAACTGATCTTAAAGCACATGGAGAAACCAGAAAGCTTATGAACTGATCTGAAAGCCTTGGCAGAAACCAGAAAGCTTATGAACAAATCGGAAAGCACTTGAAGAAACCAGTAAGCTTATGAACTGATCAGAAAGTGTTAGCAGAAACCAGAAAGCTTATGAACTGATCTGAAACCAGATTCGGAAGAGATCAAACAGCCTTTTGCATCAACCAGGCATCATAAATGTACGTACACATACAGTCCTAGAAACCATTATAGAAAAATTACAGACCTTGAATAAACCAGTTGGAATTAAACCAGGAATATCTTTGATGATTTTGAATCCAGACTATAAACTTGACCCAGCTTTGTAATAAACTTGACCCAGCTTTGTAATAAACTTGACCTAGCTTTGTAATGAACTTGACCCAGCTTTGTAATAAACTTGACCCAGCTTTGTAATAAACTTGACCCACCTTTGTAATAAACTTGACCCAGCTTTGTAATAAACTTGACCCAGCTTTGTAATAAACTTTTATGGGTGGATTTCAAAATAATAACTTTATCTATGGAGAGTTTTTCAGCCAGATGCTCAGCAGTAGGGCCTTGAACTCATTTTATTCATGCTAAATGTTCCTCTCCTAGCTCATCATGATGACATCACATAAGAGACAGTATAGAAACTGATAGTTTGTAACACTGTGGTCGTTGCCCTACAATCCATTTTTGATGTAACAATGGGATAAAAAAAATATGCCGCCTCTCCAATAAATACAGTTTGCTCTATCCTGGACCTTTCTAAGAATAAAACATTGTCAATAATTCGTACAAGATTCCCGTTCAGATATAATGTGATGACACCCGGAATCCCATGTCTAACGTCGGCTCCATAAATTCTTGTTATTTTTACCAAGACGCTGTATTTGTACTGCAGGAAGTAATCACACACGCTGAAATATCAACAACAACAACAACGTGACTATGAAACCATATATTTTATCTCAAACATGATCAACAATACTGCCTCTACTATACATGTATAGACATGGATCAAAGATGCTTGGAGAAAATAAATACATGTTTAAATGAGAAGGAAAAACATAATAATAAAAAATATATATACATAGAATACAATCCTCACACAATGGTCCCGTAAAGAAACATCAACACAAAAATCATGTAACATAAAAAACATGTGGGATATATATAGTTAAAGAAATTGTTTGCCCCCAGTCAAAATATCGTGAGTTCAAAACCACAAAAAAGTAATATGTGAAACATATACATAAACAATCACAGAGAACTGATAATAAAGATCTAGTTCAAAGGTAATGGCCTGACATATTTTAATAAACAGCAACACAACTTTAATGTGACAGGACATATGTCCACAGGACTATAAGAGTACAAGACATTGCTCCAGAGCATTTATTCAATTATTTATTTGATCATTTTTTACGCCGAGCTCAAGAATATTTCACTTATACGACCAGCAGCCAGCATTAATGTGGGAGAAAACCAGGTAGAACCCAGGAGACACCAGAAAATCTGAGCGCTTCTGGCTAACATTCCCACGTAAAGCCGGATATTCCAGAGGGACTTTGCCCTAGGACATTTAACTTTATAGGATGCTATAAACCTTCAACAGGAAACCATTTTTCCTCTCAACATCATATGATGGACTTTTACAGGTATATACATACATGATCTACATGTGCATGTAATTTTCAGATATGGAATAATCTTGGCAACCTTGGACAACCATATAATAAACCACGATTGATGGTCGTACAAATCAGTGTACATACTGTACTGTGATAAACTGACAGTTTCTGTGACTGCTATAAACATAAATACAGGTAATATCCTTTGAGCGGACAGAGTGCTTGATGCTGCACACTCGTGAAATATCATGCTCTTAGATTGTGTCGTCAGATCTTTCTGTTTGCAGCATACCAGCACGGGGCTCAACATCTATGGGGAAATCGCACGCATACATGTAGCTTCATAGCCAAGCCATACAAATTCAAGGTACAAAAATAATACCGTGTGCATGTAAAATAAACAGTGCCAAGAGTCTTTCAATAAAAAATGTGTTGAAATAATACACATACAATCTGCACTTCCACTTTATACAGTGTGTAAAGAATATCAACCGCGAGCAGTGTTGACAATATACTAAACAATAATATAAGAGCAAAAAGCAACTGTTATACTGTTATCTCTTGGTGTTAAATAACAATGTTAACTGTGTATTAATTATGGCTTGAATTCCCATTTTAATTGGGCCACAAACAAATCAATCAGTATACAAATAAATAACATTTGGGGGCTTGTTTCTTGAAAGGTCCATTTAACATAGCATTTTCGGTTTGCGCATTTATATCTGAGTGTACCGGTATTAAGCATAAATACATTGTGAATATACTCGGGGAACTATGAAGTCAAAGCTTGTAATACTGCTACATGTACATTGTGAATTTACTCTGGGAACTATGAAGTTAAGTGTAGCTTGTAATACTGCTACATGTACATTTTGAATCTACTCTGGGAACTATGAAGGTAAGTGTAGCTTGTAATACTGCTACATGTACATTTTGAATCTACTCTGGGAACTATGAAGGTAAGTGTAGCTTGTAATACTGCTACATGTACATTGTGAATCTACTCTGGGAACTATGAAGTTAAGCGTAGCTTGTAATACTGCTACATGTACATTGTGAATCTACTCTGGGAACTATGAAGTTAAGCATAGCTTATAATACTGCTACATGTACATTGTGAATCTACTCTGGGAACTATGAAGTTAAGCGTAGCTTGTAATACTGCTACATGTACAATAACGGGATACATTCACTCCAAGCATTTCAACTTACACATTCACTGTATACATAACACATGATTGTTGTCAGGTGAAATTTGTAATTATTTTATATGTACTGTGACAACTCGGTGCATTGTTCAAAAGTACAGTTTACATAAAAGAAAAACTTTGACAGTACTGTGGGCTATCTCAGACCCAAGAAAGAAACTGGGTGGAATTCTTAAAATGCTGAGAAGGATACCCTGTGGAGCAGAGTCAACATATTGTGCTTTGAAAGGATTTACCATGACTAACAGGAGTCCTCACAATCTTTGGTAGTTTCCACAAAATTTATTTGATATGACAATTGAGTCACATGCAGACATAACATAAAGAATTAACAGATAATTATCCTGGAATGATATCAAGAGTGCAACAAAGTAGAGCATCATTTAACAATGGCCATACTTCAGCAATGGGAAATGCCAAAATATTACCAAAAAGTTTTGTTTCCATATGATCTTCTGAAACTTACATGCTCAACAGCGGTTTTGATACACTGTATCATTTCATCACATTTTAGGAAAGCAGCTTGAGCTCATTCAATTCTTTAAATTTTAACCCTGCTTTCAAGACACATTGTTTTGACAATGGTGTAGCTCTTTAAGGATTTCCGTATCACTGTAAAATAGTGACCCTGTCTAGTTGGGACATGAATAGTGATTTCATTGGTCAGACATTAGACCTAGAGGACCAAACAACTTAGTAACGTCTTCTGTGTGACAGCAGCTTGCGTAGAAGATGGGTTAATACTATCACTGTATCACCCACATAAATGAAAAGAGCACTAACACTTTGCATGATACCAAACATAAACCATGTATTTAAATAATAATACGCAAATATGTTCAGCTACTTTGTTTAGTGTGAATTAAGTATCTCTCTGTCTTGATATACATGATCTTTGACTTAAATACATTATTATAACACTTAGTTTAAAATTCCTTTCATACCAATGCCAGGACAGAACAAATCTTATTCCCGCCTCACAATCCTTTGACTGTATGTTTATAATTATACAGGCCTACTCATATCTATTTTATTGTACATATTTGTATTCTGACAGTCGGTAAACAAACAAAAACACAAACAAAGAAACAAACCAGGAACTTCCCACTAGTATATCAACCATCCCAAAACAGGGGAGATAAGAAGTGCCAGACAGTCATTATCTGCCTGAACACTAAACGACCCTTTATGTTTACAACATGGATTTATCATATTAACTGGCCAGGATATAAATTTTTTACGCAGGGAAATGTACAAACTCCTCAAACCCATATCTGAACTAACTGTAGTCCACCTTTACTTTTTCCCGCCTCATCGCCAAGATGTTTGGCGGGGTGGGGACGGACAAAAGCCCTAGCTGACAAAAACCCCACAGACAAAAGCCCCAGTGGACAAAAGCCCTAGCTGACAAAAGCCCCAGTGGACATAAACACCTCGATCAGTATTAAGTGTATATGGTAAACGACATAATTAGCTTGAGAAAACTTGAAACATTCTCCCAGAAGTGACGTTTCAGGTTTCAATACATGTTTAAGATCCATAGAACCCTTCTTATTCATACAATTTCCATGCGTTCTAGCCTTTTTTTTTTGGCGCTGGAAAGAGTTATATATCTCTTGGCTGCATACAGATTGTGCAACATACATTCCAGGCTTATCTGAAAACTAAAGAAGTTTACAAGTATAGTAAACACTTGCTGTATTGCAGCTTGTGTTAGAATTTGTGTTTCCTATTCTAAAAACAGAAATCTTACCCATATATGTCAATTGTTACTATCCCAGAAATTTACATGCTATAGCCTAACACCACTAAAGAAAATCGTGCATTTCAAATACTTGTATAGCAGTTTCAACCTCAGACAACAAAAGAAACAAAATGTGCCTGTTTACAATCTTTGAGATTGTAGATGTCCAAAAACATGCAACCAACATTCATTTTTCCTGATTTCAGGGGAAAATATATAGATTTTAATATACGCAATTAATACAGAATGCTTCCGGTTTAACTTTAAGATCACTGATTCTCAATAAAACACTGATTTTACTTATCAAATACACCGATATAAAGTAGGGCATATAAAGTAGAAAAAAAATACAGAGTAACATATAAAAATAAATTTCTACTTTTTTTTATTCTACTTTAAGAGTTTTTTTGAAAAAAAATATTTTTCTTCTGAACTATAAAAAGATTTGGTTTAAATTCCTAAATAATCGAAATTTTTAAAATACATCTGTTATAGTGAACATGTAAAATTACATAAGATGCCTGTAAACCGACTCAAACTGCATACCTTACGGCAGCTACGAGGTGATACTGTGAATCGTAGTGAGCTACAGTAAAACCTGTATGCCATGCTGAAATATTTCAGCCAAACAAATTAAGTATAGTGGTAGAATAAACTTATGCTTATGACAGAAAAGCCAAGTTTCAAAGTGGGATACCCTTTGATGACAATTTTTTAGAAGAAAAACAAGGCCACACTATATGAATTCCCCTCAACAAATATTTAACAACATGTTTGTTAGACTGTCGGATATGTTTTGTCCATAAATTAAAATGACGGGGCTTTTGTCCGCCTGGGTTTTTGTCCGTGGGGGCATTAGAACTAGACTAATGATGTTGCCTATACCATCAATATGAGCTAGTCCCAGGCATTATACTTGTAACTATAAACCAGGTCAAGATCTCAATGAGAAACCACTACAGGTATATTCCATTCATCAACAGTGATTATATATTTTTTTCTTTGTGTCAGGTTTCCAACCTCGTTAAACCTGACAATTATGTTAAATATGATCTGAAATCCATGTAATCTAAACACTTATAGCCTGATCCAGTACGTAAAAAATAACCGAGATAATAAACAATTAAAAAACAAACAAAAGCCATACTTTGATGATCAGACAGATGAAGGAAGTAGCACTGACCCACAGTTCTCTGGCAAAATTCCCCTCCCCCTCCCACCCACCAAAAAAAAACAAGTGAGGAACAACTTTTGATAATATGTGTCTTTTGATAATGAGTCATTTTCAGATGTAAAATTTGTATGCCATGCTTTTTACATTTATTTTAAATTATTTAATAAAAACAGACTTGTTATAACAACGTGTGTGTGAGTGGTCCATGCGTACAGTTGTTCCCACTAATGTACCCCTGACCGATACGGCTACTAAAGAGTAGAGAAAACGTCTGATTTATCACAGTATAGAGCACACCCCACATTTCGACACGTGAACACGCTCTACCACCGGTGGGGGTATGGTGGTGTCAGCACTGGCGCGCGACCCTGACAAGCGCGACATTGAGCGATGCACTTCTAGTGAGGGTATAGTCTGAGCCGGATTCCCTTGAGCTCCCTGGGGTGAGAATCCTGAGAAAGGCCCGATGGTGTCAGCGATGCTGGTGTAGGAGTTTTCCGCCATTATCTTAGAGTTGTCCTTCAAAACGGATGTTGGATGACGCGGCGTCTGTGCTGGCTCAGCATACTGGCTGATTCGATGAATGATCTCATTATATTTGTCCTCCAAATCTGCATGTGCCCCTGAGCCACCATGACCGCCAACACCTAAAGGGAGATAATAAGTCATTGTACTCCATACCATTCAACACTGTGCACATCCCTATGTCAGAATGGAAGAATTCATTAACTTTCTATATTTCCCCGGTTTTCAATTTCTTTTCATTTATACAGAGGCAGACTTTATGGGCACAGCATGCCAATGTGCACGGGGTAAACAATCGCCACTCACCTGGCACATGCAGATGTCAAACAACCTGACAACTGACAGGTGAACAGACAGGAGCTGGATTTGAACCTGGGCCTTCCGTTGTAAAGGCTACAAATTTTCTGATGGGAGTGATACGTCCTGTTTGCCAGAGAGGGCATTAGAACAGCATGATAAACTCACATCTTCTTTTAGGCATTTTGTCTTTAAATTGACATTTTTGATGCCACCACATAAGACTTCAGAAGAAATCAATCAAACTTCACCAAAAAAAGGTCAACTGGACCAAAACAGCGGATGAATCAATCAGAACCAAGCAAACCTTGTAACTTCGAAAATACACTACCTTTCATGTTGATGTAGACAAGCTGGGAGAAGACGAGTGACATTCCCCCTGGTGGAGGCCATGTGACCAGATCAAAGACCACTGGGATAATGGGCTTCTGCACCAGATCAGCCAGACTTAACTCACGGTTACAATAATGGGATACGATGTATTTTGGACTGACACAGGCCAGCACAACCTAGAACAGAGGGAGATAACTGTACATTATTACACCAGCACGTATATGCATCCATCACTGAAGTGTATTATCCAATTTCTCCATCTGTCTCTGCTTAAATTAAACCTTAAGAAAAAAAAATGGTACTTTGGTATGGTACTTTGGTCTCTTTTCATAAATGTACAACAACAATATGAGTTAGCAGACATGTGATACCAGAAAGTTTTTTTTTTTTTTTTTGATGTCTAACGTGCCACTTTGGTACTTGTTGCTCTCTCGCTTAGTACTCAGCTATAGGAGGTTAGACTGAGGCAATTTCAGTTTTTCACAAAAGCATAATCTGATCAGTCTATACAGAATATTGCCCTCAGAATACGCCTGAATAAGCATGCATGCTAAAATGTCAAGACAATTTAGTGATTCTGACCTTGGCTTGTCGTATCCCCATGTCAATTTTGGTGTAGAGCTGGTCACCTCCTCCCATCTGACCAATGTCCATCCAGCAGGTGAAGCCAGTCCTCTCCAGACGGTCCCTTAGTGCTTGCACCTCCTCCTGGCTGTCCCACTGGTAGCTGATGAATATCTGGGCAGGATCAGAGTCCCTCTCTGCAGACAACAACAATAACCCACATTATCAATCATTATCTTACTGACAACATCAATAACACACATTAACAATCAGGATCTTAATGATAACACCAGAACACAATTTACCAGTCTGAATCTTAATGACAACACCAGTAGCCCACACTGCCATATAGGATCTTAATGACAACACCAGTAACCCACATTTCCAATCAGGATCTTAATGATAACACCAGTAACCCACATTGCCGATCAGAATCTTAATGATAACACCAGTAACCCAATTTACCTTTCAGGATCTTAATGATAACACCAGTAACCCAATTTACCAGCCCGAATCTTAATGACAACACCAGTGGCCCATATTGCCAGTTAGGATCTTAATGATAACACCAGTAGCCCACATTACCAGTCCGAATCTTAATGACAACATCAGTAATCCAATTTACCAGTTCGAATCTTAATGAGAACACCAGTAGCCCACATTGCCAGTTAGGATCTTAATGACGTCAACAGTACCCCAATTTACCAAACAAGATCTTAATGATAACACCAGCCACCCGATTTACCAATTAGGAACTTAATGATAACACCAACAACTCAATTTATCAATCAGGAACTTAATGATAACACCAACAACCCAATTTACCAATCAGGGTCTTAATGACAACAGCAATAGCCAACATTACTGGGCAAAAACATATACCACTGCAATCTTACCTTGGCCTGCCTGGATGACCTCTACAATTATCCACATCACCTGTGTTTACAGCAGCATTTAGCACCATCTACCTGTCTACTCTTACCTTGGCCAGCCTGGATGACTTCTACAATTATCCACATCACCTGTGTTTACAGCAGCATTTAGCACCATCTACCTGTCTACTCTTACCGTGGCCTGCTTGGATGACCTCTACAATTATCCACATCACCTGTGTTTACAGCAGCATTTAGCACCATGTACATGTCTACTCTTAGCTTGGCCTGCCTGGATGACCTCTACAATTATCCACATCACCTGTGTTTACAGCAGCATTTAGCACCATCTACCTGTCTACCCTTACCTTGGCCGGCCTGGATGACCTCTACAATTATCCACATCACCTGTGTTTACAGCAGCATTTAGCACCGTCTACCTGTCTACTCCTACCTTGGCCGGCCTGGATGGCCTCCACGATATCTTCTCTCTTCATCTGCTCAAGGTAGGTGATGAGGACATCCACAGACAGAGCAGTGTTCCCACTGGTCAGGATCCAGTCTGTCAGCAGCGCCAGGGCTGGGTTTAAGTCATCATTGAACTTATCCAGCTTGGCCTGCTTGTACCCTATGTACAAACACAAGAGTACAACAGGTTTATCTCTTTATTTGTTTATTTTTTGGACATATGCAGCCTATATGCAGACTATATACCATGGTCAGGTATGAGCTAAGTGGTGCCTGATAACCGTCACATGTAAAAAATATATAGAATCTTCTAGTCGGACTGAATGGGTTGTAACATTTCTCAACCAAGACAAAAAAAAACCTTATTTGCTGGCAAGTATTTGGTTTTAATTTAATGCCATGAACATAAAGTTTTCAGTTTTGTGGGTGAAAGAAACAAAAATGACAAGAGTAAGCCATCAACATTTGGCAAGTAACTGATGAGCTTTCTTAGGTGTATGACTGTCTGGCTGTCCTAGCTGTTTCAATAAGGAAATGGACAGCCAGTGCTGATATTCCTGTAATACAATACCAACTACCAGGTACTACTGATGTATGGCTGGCTGACCTAACTGTTTGGCCAGAGACAGCCAGTCCTGGTCTTCCTGTAACACAGTACCAACTACCAGGTACTACTGATGTATGGCTGGCTGACCTAACTGTTTGGCCAGAGACAGCCAGTCCTGGTCTTCCTGTAACACAGTACCAACTAACAGGTACTACTGATGTATGGCTGGCTGACCTAACTGTTTGGCCAGAGACAGCCAGTACTGGTCTTCCTGTAACACAGTACTAACTACCAGGTACTACTGATGTATGGCTGGCTGACCTAACTGTTTGGCCAAAGACAGCCAGTCCTGGTCTTCCTGTAACACAGTACCAACTACCAGGTACTACTGATGTATGGCTGGCTGGCCTAACTGTTTGGCCAGAGACAGCCAGTCCTGGTCTTCCTGTAACACAGTACCAACTACCAGGTACTACTGATGTATGGCTGGCTGGCTTAACTGTTTGTCCAGAGACAGCCAGTACTGGTCTTCCTGTAACACAGTACTAACTACCAGGTACTACTGATGTATGGCTGGCTGGCTGACCTAACTGTTTGTCCAGAGACAGCCAGTCCTGGTCTTCCTGTAATACAATACCAACTACCAGGTACTGCTGATGTATGGCTGGCTGACCTAACTGTTTGGCCAGAGACAGCCAGTCCTGGTCTTCCTGTAATACAATACCAACTACCAGGTACTACTGATGTATGGCTGGCTGACCTAACCGTTTGGTCAGAGACAGCCAGTCCTGGTCTTCCTGTAATACAATACCAACTACCAGGTACTGCTGATGTATGGCTGACTGACCTAACTGTTTGGCCAGAGACAGCCAGTCCTGGTCTTCCAGTCCCCCATTCAGCAGTTTGGCCGCTCCCTTTACCCAGGACGGCAGGTTTGGACATTGCTTCTCTATATTCCCATGGGTCTCCTCCAAGAATATACTCGGCAGCACTGGCCCATGGGAACCTGAATGGAATGAGGACATAAAGCCATTGATGAAAATCACCTGTCCTGAAGGTGAGCAAAATCGATAAAATACAGTTTATGAATACTGATGCAAAGGAGTATGCAGATATGATTTTTCATTCCTCTGATCAGTCAAATAGGATTTCTGTTTCACTTCAGGGACTTATAGAAGTCTGAATAATTTAACTAATAAACGAAACATTTTCACTTTCTTTTTTACTCAAATTGAAAATACCCTTTCAGTAGATATATCAAGTTTACAACTTTGTTTTCAGTCCACAACAAGGCTTTGACACGGACCATGTCTGTTTTCAACTTCGCTAACTGCATCGACGCGATTGATGAAGTGATGTAGCTTACAACTAGTGAAAATCTTGAATGCGAGGTAAATAAATTGCTGCAAGTGGCAGAACAAATTTAGTCCAAAGATACTAAGTACTTGGGTCTAGAAAATACATAATATTGAGTATATGTTGTAGCATATTCAGTTTCTTCATAAAAATCTTACTACTTATGAATGGTAGTAAAGACAGCCATGTAAGGCTTAAGTTAATGCCAGGTGGCATATATATATATATGGCATATTAATATCCGGTGGGCATAAAAAAAATGGGCCGTACTTTGATGCTGCATTGCTCCATTATCCTTTGTTCAAACCCTTTCAAACTTAAGACATTCAAATGGCATGATTTGGTTAATATACTGACCAATTTTCAAGGTAATAGCTTGAGTAGTCTGTACACAGGGTTAAACTGAAAACATAGCCTCAGAAACGCATGTTTCGGTGACCCAGATTGCATCACCTGTCAGGTGTCATGAGTAGAGCATGCGCTGCACTGGTGTGACACGTATCAATCAAGTGTCGTTTTCTCTGCGGCCGGACAAGGAATTGATAACATTTTCAAGTAAAACAAGGTAGAACAACATTCTGAAATGCCCGGAACATGCGTTTTTGACTCTGTTTTGATTTTGGTCCCTTGAACAGAAATCCTGAAGGATGAAATTAAAATTTGGTCTGTATACTTAGGACATAATGGCTTTTGAGTGTGTAATTTTTTAGAAGCTGACGTAAGAGGGTTTCGGAGATATTGAGTGTCAAAGTACGGCCCAATTTTTTATGCCCACTTGATATATATTAATATACTTGGCGTAACACAATCTCTTCAACTGCCAGGTCTTCTCCATACTAACCCAAGTGGATGGGCTCAGGAAACCACTTTGTGAACTTGTTTGTCTTCACACGACGGTGTTCACACAACACCACCTGAAAACCACACAAACCACATCAAGTTTTACCAGACTATCAACCAAACACATAAATACCATGGATGCCATGTGTGTCATAAGGCTTCGGCTGCCTTTTCCTTGAGTCTACGTTAATCAACTGTAAATGTCCCCATTAAGGCAAATGTCTATATGCTGCCATCTGTCATCATTAGATTTATTGTACTCTGGTGAAAGTTTGACCAGTACAAATGCAGTTTCAGAAACACATGTGGACTTTACCACGATACTGTTGATGCCAACATAAGTTTTTCTCTTCAGAAATTAATCAAACCACAAACAACTCTTTAAGTGGCATTATAAGATGGACGAATCAATCATAATTAAGCAAAATGTGTCACTTCCAAATACTAAACTATAAAAAAGGATAAAATTTAGGTGAAATACGGTATCTCAAAATTTATGACACAAGCAAGGGGAGGTAACTCTCAACCTACCTTGTTTGCCAAACATTCATCTAAATCCAGAAAGTGTATACAAGGGTTAAGCTGACAGGCAGAGTTGTTGTGGAGCTTACAGACCCTCCCGCAGGGGCACTCCACGCTGGCCCGGCAGTATAACCTCCTCATCCACATGGCCTTCAGGTCTGACAGAGTCGACTCCAAGAAGTTCCTTACCTGAGAAACATACGGAAACACCTGTATTTCTTTCTTTCACTGATTGTTGTTACATAGTGTGTTTCAGTTTGGTATGTAAAAATAGGCTTTCAGAAGCACATAAAAGCCTTAAAAGGATACTTCTGATGTCAACACTTCAGTTTTCCTGATAAGAAACTAATCAAACTTCGTGGAAATCTCACCATTAAGGGTGAGTGAATCAATCAGAATCAAGCCAAATGTGTGATTTCAAAAATGATACACTTTAGGTGAAATACACTACAGTATATTATGTTGTCAGTATTATGGTTGTCGCTTTGTTGGATTGATATCTTAATTTTTCATCACATTTCTCATTATGTTCACAACCTAAAATACATACAGCAATTATCTGGCATAATTGTAATAAATAAGGGCAGATTCTGATACTGCCAACATCCCTTAAAAAGATCTGTCTTGCAAGGCACCTCGATGGGAAAGACAGAATCTCAAAAGTTTGAAAGGCTGACTTACTGACAGGGCAGCATTTAGAGCAACAAAAAAGGTTCTTTTTATCGCCTGGGCAGATCGCACATTGAAAACAACAGGTCTGGCCTAACACCATGTACATTAAGATCTGGCTCAATGTGAAGGCTGTACAGTGTGTGTTCTTACTTTGGCACAAGCTTTGGGGTTGGGAGATAGCACATCTTTGTTTCCCTCACCGTCCTCTGTATCACTGGTCTCACGGACATTCACCACAGCAACCTGGAAGACAGAAGACATGGGTGAAGCTGAACCTATACAACACATGTTACATGGGTTTAGTCCATAAACTACAAATGCTACTCTGAGGAACGATGCCTCTGATGAGCGTTCTCGTGATCTGAAAATAGCATTGACACACCTTCCAATATGCGAATAACTATGAGGACACATGCTGTATCCACTTTTAGCCTGCAGTATGGATGACATGTGATGTACCCATGTTCATCTTACAGTACAGATGAAGATACATACTGTACCAACCTTTATCCTGCAGTGTAGATGAAAATCCACACTGCACCCACCTTTATCCTGCAGTATAGATGAGGATACATATTGTACCCACCTTTATCCTGCAGTATAGATGAGGATACATATTGTACCCACCTTTATCCTGCAGTATCGATGAGGATACATATTGTACCCACCTTTATCCTGCAGTATAGATGAGGATACATATTGTACCCACCTTTATCCTGCAGTATAGATGAGGATACATATTGTACCCACCTTTATCCTGCAGTATAGATGAGGATACATATTGTACCCACCTTTATCCTGCAGTATAGATGAGGATACATATTGTACCCACCTTTATCCTGCAACATAGATGAGGATACATACTGCACTAACCTTTATCCTGCAGTATAGATGAGAACACATACTGTACTCACTTTTATCCTGCAGTTTAGACGAAGACATACGATGTACCCACATTTATCCTACAATGTAAATGAGGATACATACTGTACCCACCTTTATCCTGCAGTATAGATGAAGATACATACTGTACCCACCTTTATCCTACAGTATGGACGTGGACACATTTCCAAGAAAAAATCGTGGTCAGCATCCAGAAAGAAGCGTGCCTCTCTTCTGTAGAGCTCCAGTTCCATTCCTCCCAGGTCCTGAGACCAGCGGATAGCTCGTGTGAGGATACGGTGGAATAAGCCATCTATACAAAATCAAAGTTTACACCAGTCCTGTCTTACATGTGTGTAATACATATGCATATTATTGACATTTAACAGCTTAAATATTCACTGATTTCATTAAAGCTGGATGGGGAAGGGCAATGCACATTCTGCCCTATTATATCCATTCATCTCTCAAGCATTTTATTTCTTTAGCACCAATGCACTGAATTCTCATAGTATATTCGTTCATGATTAGGTAAGGTGGCCAGGAACAAGTACCTGAGGAATCTAACAGATGCTCCAGCCATGGACTAAATGAATGCTTGTGGGCTTCAGTGGACATGCACCCATTAGATAACTCAGTCATACAACTATAAGTAGTACAACAGATTACAATATCTATATTTATACAAAAATCTTACCCGGGAGGAATCCATTAAAATCCAGGTAAAACGTCACATCTTTGGGGTTTGGGCAATACAAACTTTTCCCTTCTTCATATGGCTTAAACCTGACTGGCACGTAATAACTTGCTCCATACTGATCGATCTGTCAGATCAACACAAGATTTATGTATTTATTTATTTATTTCATTCCTTTTTTATGCCGGACTCAAGAATATTTCACTTATACGACGACGGCCAGCAGTATGGTGAGAGGAAAACGTGTAGAGCCCATGGTGGTAACCCAAACCATCTGCTGGTTGGTGACCAGCCTTCCCATGTATTGCCGAAGAGGAAGATAGCATGAGAATGAACTTTAATTCAGAGTGAGCGCATTGGTGAGAGGCTCCTGGGACATTGCGCCTTGTGTGCTAACTGCTTTGGCCATGCAGGCCCCCGATCAACAGAAGTGGGTACATGCATGTATCATCTCATGGCCTGAACAATGTGAGATAATATAATGTTTTGCGAAACTTGACAGGCGGTGAATGAATTCTACAGCAGTTCATTACTGTATTTATTTTATTTATTCATTTGATTAGAGTTTTAAGCCATGCTGGGAGGCAACTGTCTGGGGGTAACCCACCACCACTGGTTGCTGGTACACGCTCCAACGTCAACTGGAGATGAAATCAGCCTGAGATGGACTTGAACTCACAGAAATTGAACTCACTGTGCTGCACTAGCACGCTAGCCCCTTGGCCACAATGGCCACTTCATTTATTGCTGTAAATATTAGTTTATGTTTTCATACTCACCATAGAGGTTACTTGTGGCCTCGTACACAGCAGATCAAACTTCTCCATAAGACTGAGGAGAACAAACTTCTGGTCCAGAACGTCATGCCACAGATAATCTAGAAGAGACTCTTGGAGTATCCCACAATCCTCCAGTTTCTGCCAATCAGACGCCAATGACAACCATGTCTGAAACCCACAAACCGGAAAGTCATGAATACTCATCCAAGAAGATAATATGTTGTTGTGTAAAACACATGTCATCTGAAGTGAGAGTAGGTCAATTTATATACAGTCCTCTCATCATGTCAACAATTTCCACTGTTCACATAAAAAGATAAGGATTCCTGTGAAAACATTTCTTGAAAAACATAAAAGAGAAATGCTTTTTATGTAAAATTGGTACACCCTGTCCATCATGCAGAACACACTGCGCTTAAAATAAATGCCCTAAAGAGCCTTGGATTCTAGTTCTTAAAAAAAAAAAAAAAAAAAAAACATGGGGAATTACAGATGGTATGGTAGTAAAAATACTTTCCCAATTGTTTGTATATTATCGCCTGCTCACCTTATCTTTGACCTCTGTGGCAGCAATGATCCGCTTCAACAGGTGGATGAGCCATTGAGGGTTGAGTATCACAGTGTTCCTCAGCAGATTGTCTAATGCACCCGACCCCCCGTAGTATATGACCAGGCCCAAGTCGTGGTAGAACTGTAACATGGTCTTCACCTCAGTGTCACTGGTGATCTCCTCTTCTCCGGCTATATCCTCTATCTGACAACACCAGACATAAAGGCTTCAAGGCTGGATCTAGAGAGCATGATCTCGGGCCTGACAGTGGAGGAACTGGAGCCCAGAGGAAACCATCCAACCTAATCATATGTACCTTGTACACGTACATGACAAACCTACTGAGGAAACTGGGCCTTTAAAGAAAAGAGGAAACCATCCAGCCTCACCATATACATGTGCATAACAATCGTCTTGAAGAAACTGGATCTTTACAGCCCAGAGGACACCACCCAACCTTACCATGTACATGACAATCACCTTGAGGAAACCTGATCTTTACAGCCCAGAGGAAACCACCCAACCTCACCATGTACATGACAATCATCTTGAGGAAACTGGATCTTTACAGCCCAGAGGACACCACCCAACCTCACCATGTAAATGACAATCATCTTGAGGAAACTGGATCTTTACAGTCTAAACAACACCACCCAACCTCACTATGTACATGACAATCATCTTGAGGAAACTGGATCTTTACAGTCCAGAGGAAACCACCCAACCTCACCATGTACATGACAATCATCTTGAGGAAACTGGATCTTTACAGCCCAGAGGAAACCACCCAACCTCACCATGTACATGTACATGACAATCATTTTGAGGAAACTGGATCTTTACAGCCCAGAGGACACCGCCCAGCCACACCATGTACATGACAATCATCTGGAGGAAACCTGACATTACAGCCCAGAGGAAAACACCCAACCTTATCATGCACATGACAATCATCTTGAGGAAAGTGGATCTTTACAGCCCAGAGGACACCACCCAACCTCACCATGTACATGACAATCATTTTGAAGACACTGGGTCTTTACAGCTCAGAGGATTCCACCCAACCACACCATGTACATGACAATCATCGTGAGGATGTTGGATCTTTACAGCCCAGAGGACACCACCCAACCTCACCATAAACATGTCTATAACAAACCTAGCTCCTGATTTGAGAAATGTCTTGTCCTTTATTTAGTTTATGTGATGTCCAAAAGTATGGGTGCAAATAAGTTTCTCATACTTCATTTTAGGGTGCAAAAAATGATTACCAAGTCACCCTGATAGTTATACTGACCCGAGGCAGCCAGTGTCAGTGGCATAGGATACCCCTGGCATCCACATGTTTTCTACGGTATAAGTACCTGGTCGTACGTAGCGTAGTGTGAGCCCTCTGCCACCAGCTCCTCCAGCCTGTGTTCAAACCTGAGCCACTTCAGCGGTCTCTGTTCTCCCATGTACGGCTCCCTGGAGGACACCTCTTCTATCTCGTGTCGTAACTCAGACACCTGTACACACACACACACACACATAACAGTGTTCTTCCATTCTGGCCGTGAGCTACATACTGTTGTCAATGTGACCAGCTTGGAGGAGTTCTGATATCCAGAATATTTACACTTTTTATACATGTCTGGACTAATTTCTGTGAATGATTTGCCACAGGTAAATATACATGTATCCTTCCTAAGATCTTCGCACTACATATAAATCCAACAAGAGGGATTGAAGGAAAAGTCTATATAGCCTTTGACTATTTCTACAAACATGTGATAAATGTCTATTGACACTTGTTTTATACACAGACTGAAACATCAGATTTATTTATTTATCTGACTGATGTTTTACGCCGTACTCAAGAATATTCCACTTATACGACGGCAGCCAGCATAACAGTGGAAGGAAACCAGGCAGAGCCAGGGGGAAACCCACGACCATCTGCAGGTTGCTGACATACCTTCCCATCTGAAACATCAGATGGTAAATGTCCTAAAATTTTGCTCATAACTAAATGTAAGTTGCCCTTTTTCCTGATTCTAAGCATTCTAATAATCTTAGAAAGGCATTTTGAGGTTAGTTTGGAAGGTAGGATAATATCTTATGGAAAAATGTAAGTTTCATCATCATAATTAATACTATATGACATTTATTCCCATCCAAAAGTGTAATTTTTGAGACAAAATTTTACGTTATTTATGTACCTTAATGTGCAAAAAAGACTTACTGTTTCTTCTCCCTCTAAACTGTTCTCTACAGCAAAGAACGGGGTGATGATGTGTTTGGCATACGGTTTATCTTTGATGTAAAGCTCGAGTTGGTGGAACTTTTCTTCTACCTACACAACAAAAAAACATTACAAAGGTGATCAATGGTATTCTATAGCAAACAACTTCCTGACAGCACATTTTCAAATGTTTAACACAACTGACTACATTATATAGAAAAATCATCACTCCAGTGCAGGGTGTTCAAAGAGGGCAAGTAGCAGGCTGCAGACAGCTGTCCACTGCCGTCGCCGTAGCCGCCTACTTTGAATATTCTTACTATTTAAACAAACAGTATCTCTGAAACAATTATTTTCAATTCAGCTGCCTACTTTTGAACTCTGACCTCCTTCCCCAATTCTAAATGAAAACCCTGCCAGTGATACCCCTCTTGTACTGCCTAAGCTTTCCAAATAATCCAACTGTCCCAGATGAAGAATAATTACATTGTTCTCAATAAGCCACATGTAGATACTGGGTGTTGGTTGTGCGAGAGATATCCTATAGGAGCCTACAGAGAGATAAATGACAGTAAATCCCCCTCAGCTACATTGTCAGTCACATTCAATTCAGAAAAATATCCTTAAACTTTACCTTGTGAATTTTAACCACTTGTACTATCCTCAGAGTCAAAAACTTTGAAAGATACACACACACAAAAATAAAACAGAGCCGAGTCTTGGGTTGTCGCCTGTAACACATGTATACACAGCTGATAAATCGCCATATGCATCTGCGTGTCTGCCGTAAGCGATGTTCTGTGTGTCTGCCGTGAGCGATGTTCTGTGCATGCATACTGATGTGCACTCAAAACTGATATACTAACCTGAATTGACCACTGCTCTGTTGCAATAGCCATGCATAAGCAATCTGTTATAGGTTTGCCCACAAAACTTAGATAAGAAAGAAGCATAGACTATACAGCTCAGGTGCGTATTATTTCAGGCAGGAAATGTTTCATATTCCACGAAATTTAGTTGGAACAAGGAGGCTGCGTATAGTCAATGCAGTAGATAAGTTGGATCCTCACATGCAGACTGCAACTGGCTAATTCAGCCATGTGCTCTGAAAACTTTCCCTGACTCATCAGGCCACTCTAAATCTATTGGCTGCAACACCCTGCTACTGAAATATTATTGGCTGAAAACAGTGTGAAACTACTGGCTGTTTTAGACAGCATCCAGGCTATCTGATTGCATGAACTATGGCTATTTTGATTGGCTGGAATTTAATTCATTGGATCCAAGCTTAATCCATTTGTGTGTATAAACTACATTCAATAAACAATGAATTATATAATGTGAGCCAACCTATTAAAATATGTATGGTAAATGACCTAAAGTTTCAGGACTTGGAAAGTGTATCCCAAGATTCATTGCCTTAATTGTGTTTCTTACTAATGCGGGAGAGCATCAAGGTTGGTCAGGGGATTATACTGACAGTTCAAGAATGTAATAAACAAGCCCAAATAATCAGTGTATATTGTGGATGTACATTGTTTGGCGAGGTCATGCTTTGAGACAGTGTTTGGAATTTAAATGTTTCTTATAGATATCGCCTATTTTAATACTTTCTTGAATTCCATTCATGTCTATTTTTAGAGATGTACATGTAAGCCTACTAGTCAGGAGACCTGAACACCTCAGTGTCGGTGACTTGACACCAATGTGGCGAGGATTAGCAACCAGAGCTACAAAGTGCCATGCAGGGAAACATAACGAGCAGCAGGCTAATCACTCTTTTCTGTCATCTTGCCTCCAATCCAGATCGTGCAAAAGTTAACGACAGTAACTCACGTGGGAAGCTTTAGATCATTTACCATATTTACTGGTAATACATGAGTAGTGTAACTCTGAAAAATGAAAATCTCATTTTATATTGCACTCAATATTTCTGTTTTCACAGTTACACAAAACACAAAACTGATCAACATGATTTTCTAAATATTAATGATAATCGGATTTACGTGTTTGGAATAGAATGTGTGTCTCTACATGTATTATGCAAATTAAGTTTTAGAGTCTCACCATATTTTGTCGTACTGTAGGATCTGGATGTAAAGAGTCCCGATGCGTCCCAACAACAAAGATAGGGGGAGATAACATGCTCTGGTCCACACTCTGCCGAGCATTGTCAGCGGCGTGGGCATGGATAGATCTCATCCAGAAATCCATGTACCCAACTGTGGAGAACTCATTCCCACTGCACTCCTGTAGGGAAAACAAAGATACATATAGGTATTTATTTATTCGATTGTTGTTTTGTACTTTTGTATTCTGTCCTTCCACTGGTTCAAAACAGTCGTGATCAGTCTGTAACAGTGATAGTCTTCCTGATCTGATAAAACAATTAAGATTTAACAATTACCCCAATCAGATTTAGTCTCTTGCTTTGCGGCGAGGGTATCAGATCACATCCGCGGTCTAAGCTGTGACGTAGCCTTTACCCATTCACTCCATGAAGTGAAATATGAAAACACAAAACTACTGCACATGACATCATGATGAGATTGTTTACAACGATTTAGTAGAGAGGCTGGGAAATGGCCTCTCGGCTACATATATATAAATCGCTGACCTGGGACAGGTTTGTATCATTTACGGACCAGCACTCACGTAAAATTAGCTGATTTACATGCCGTGTAATATTCAACGACGGTATCACAAAGTAGGCTTACTGTATCAACAGCTCAAGCAGTGGAAGAAATACTCTTCCAGTATGTCCAGTTTCTGAGAAAACTATATTTATCACGTGGGCCTTCATCGGCGAAGTTCACAATTTCCATCTGACAAAGGCTACTGTTAAGACTATTATACAGAAAATGATATCGATGTAAGAGAACTGGAGTAGATGTGACGTCACCTTGCTGTCGATAATAGAGATGTGCTGAAGCTGTATCAAGGCAAAGTCTCCCTAAATTTTACTGGGTTGAAAAAATCTAAAAAATATTAAATCCCAGTTTAAGATCCCCTGAATGGTAGTTTTTCAGTGGACAAAAACATTAGTCGGGTGCCATCTTTCACTTTAAGTCCTACAGTCCTAACATTTACAAGTGCCTGTACTGTATAAATTCTTCTTTCGTTTTGCAAAGCCCTGATATCTGTCTACCTAATCTGTGTAGTTTTGTCTCCATGAGCAAATTTAAAAAGTGCATAAACTCCACTCAAAGTTGCTTTTTCATATGCAAAATGGTTGAGGGGTGACGGGAAGCCCTTCAGATGCAGAGTAATGGGTTATATCAGACAGCTGTCTTCCCTTTAGCAGCATCCAGATGGTGCTATCTTGGTCATGGGCCATAACTGAGTATTTTTTCCCACTTACATGTAGCCTGAAATACAATGCAGTGAAAATCAGCTAAAAACAAAACATACAGAGACGGATAACCATCAGGGAGTGGATTTAAAAGAACAAATTGCAAGGCCTTATACATGAAGATGTTCACCTTGGGCACACAACCTTGGGCACACAACAAATGGGCACACAACCATGGGCACACAGCTTTGGGCACGCAACCATGGGCACACAGCCTTGGGCACGCAACCATGGGCACACAGCCTTCGGCACACAGCCTTCGGCACACAACCATGGGCACACAGCTTTGGGCACACAACCTTTGGCACACAACCTTGCACGCCATTTTGATTCATTTTAAACTTTACTCAGAAGTGCAACTTACACCACTACATGTACAGTGGTTAAATCTGAAATACCCTCTAAATTTGTATAGATACCCTCTGCACTGACACTACTAAAGACTTAATCTTTCACATACATATAGCCTGCCTTCAAACAAATATATTCTCACCTTTCCCTCATTTTCATCTTCTGTTTCATCTAAGTTATGGCACAAATTAAATACTATCACATAAACAGCTCTTGAAGATAAAAACACCTGTGAACAAAAATAAAATAAAATAAACAAGACATTAATATGTAAATTACCAGCAGCAATGGAACGTATATGTATTGTAAATCTTCAACCTTTTCAACCACTTAAGTGCTTTTTTTAGTGGATTTTATGTGTACAATTATTATGAAAATGATGCTAAAATGATTTGGATGTGTGAGTAAAGATGCAAGCTTCATAAAACTGTGCAAATTATTTTTCTACATCCCATAGTTCTCTCAGAATGTTTCAAAATATTGGTAGCAGAGCTGGTTGAAAATGTTGAAGAATTTATAGTGTGTAGTATGGAATGTACACATCCTAGACAATCTTGACAAACAGAGTGATATCCAGTGTTTTTATCACCTTAATACATGCAGAGACAGGTACTGCAATAGGCAAAATAATCCATGTATTCAACTCTGTTCTTTTAACAAAGCTTAAAGTGGTAATAATAAACAATACACTCCTGATAAGCCTGGGTATCTGTGCACATAGAGCTATAGCAAAGATTTTTGGAGGGCAATTGATCATGTTTTACTAAGAATACCTAACACAATGCCTTTCCTGGCACATAAAGGCCACCACGTCTGGGAAATATGGAATGATATGTGATGTCCATGGTATAATTCTGCGACTGACCCAAGGCTACACATACGTCTAGTTTATATCTGAAGTAAAAGATGAAATTTCCACGCTTCTAGTTTACAGATATCCTGCTTAGGGACGGATTTTGTCAACATTAAGTTCCTTCACTATACCCAACCATTGGAATATAGAAACAACCTGCACTGAAAAGTTAAAGATGACAGATACTCATGAGTTAACATCCTTCCCACTTTTGCACACGCACATGTGACCGACAATTTTGTAAAAGTCACCAGCACTGACAAATGAGGTGTCGTCATGTGGCCGGGCACTTTAAACAAGACAGATTTGAGTCCTTTTGCATGGCTGATCCAAACTGTGTTAGTATTGAGCGCAGTGGTTAGCGTAGGGAGTTACTTATTTATTTATTTGATTGGCGTTTTACGTCGAACTCAATAATATTTCACTTATACGAGATCGGCCAGCATTATGGTGGCAGGAAACATAGCAGAGCCCGGGGGAAACCCATGACCATCCACAGGTTGCTGACAGACCTTCCCACGTATGGCCTGAGAGGAAGCCAGCATGAGCTGGGCTTGAACTCATGCCGAGTTAGCATAAGGAAGGATTGTACAGGACATCTATATATCCAATGCTATGGTGGATAATTTACAGACTGTTGACACAGAAGAGTGAGTGTGAAAAGTACAAGTGTGTACATGTATGTATTTATGTTTGCTTAGCATTTTACATCAAACTTAATAATTTTTCAGTCATACAACAACACTGAGTCATTATGTATGTGTACATATACTGTGTTTTCTTGTGGCAGGGCGAGCCCATGCCTCCAAAGTGCTGCCCCCACTGAAGTGTCATGACAAAAACACCAGACACCCCACCCAGTTACATTATACCAACACAGGGCCAACCAGTCTTGTTTCCTTGTCCTAACCTCTCAGTGCTGAGTGCCAAGCAAAGGCACCAACAAGTACTATTTTGAATATCTTTGATATGACCATACCTAGGTTTGATCCCAGGTCTCATGACTCATGAGGCGAATGCTTTAACTATTAGGCCACCGCAGCTGTCTCAAAGTACAAATGCATTAGTACCTGATGGGTGGTATAGTACACTGCGTGGCCAGCGAAGTCCCATATATTCAGCAGGATTTCTTTGCCACGATTCTCCCTGCTGACTCTCCCTGAGGCTGTGCTAGAACGCTTCCTCTGTTCCAGCATGGTCTGCACAAGCTGGACAACTCTGTCAGGAACAGAGCGAATCAACTCAGGCGGAACAGAGAGGTCAGAAGTCAACGAGGCACTGGATGATCTGGATAACAGGCGTGCTTTGTCACGGGAAACACCAGGCTGCTGGAGAAAAAAAATTAACCAGAAATTTACTACTTCTCACTATACACTGTTAAATTATTTATTCTGTAAAAAGACATTTTCAACATAAAACATTAATGAAATAGATTTCTACAGAAAAAATAGAAAAATGTGACTTTTGTGTAACTCAACAATCCCCTGTTAATATAACTCCGTAGCACAGCCAACTAAGAACTCTATTCAATGAGGGGCTGGATGAAAAGTTAAGGCCTTAGTATCACCCAGCAGGGGTTCCATCAACTATGCAGCCAGCAGGGGCTCCATCAACTACACAGCCAGCAGGGGTTCCATCAACTACACAGATACTACATTTCAATGTCACCTTATGTGTGATGCAATTTTCTTCATATTCATATTTTTTTTAATTCTTTCTTGAAATTACTTTAATTTCATTGTTATTATTTCATCAATCAATGTGATAGTAAGACACCCAATTTTAATTTGTGTATTACAGGCGACACTAAAGTTCCAAAATGGCATAAAAATAAAACTGAAAATCAACTTTTTTATTTTGTTTGATCTTGCTGTTTTTTATTTATTTTTTTTTTATAATTTTTTCTGGCTTTCTGATCATGCAAGTATCTTCACCGGGAAAAACTGCCACAATTATTGCACAAAATCGATGTTCAAGTTGTATTTTTATTTTTTATCCCTGACGTCACCAAAAAATTTATACTGCCCATAAAAAGACAATAAAACTTGGCGTGGCCTGAAGACAAAAAATGCATTGCCAAAATGGAGACCGTTATGACCCCACAAGTCATTTTCCCAATGGATGTGGAGAAGCTGTCCCGTTACACCATTTGGTTATGGATCATACATGTACCTGAGGAAGGGTCTTTGCTGGTGATGTACTCCGGGGTTTAGCAGGTGACCACTGGTGCTGTTTAGAGGATTGTTTCCGCGCAACCTCCTGTGATACACGTCTCTGATACAGCAGTTCATGGACAATGTTAGTGGCTATAGCTTTGTGGTACTCTTCATCCGCTGTCTCTCGCACACCTGATAACAGGTAAGAGACGAAATCAGGAGATGCCATAGTGCAGGATCAACCTCACAGGTGAATAACAGTGCTTATCATCAAATTATCCCATTTTTCAGACAATGCCTTGGACCATAATTTTACCTTATTACTTAAAAATAATCTAAAAACAGCCATTACTTTTCATGATCTTAAAAGCACACGAACACAGTTTTAGCATACAAACTTCCATATTCCCAGAAATACCTTTGACCATGATTTCAGTTAATACAAACTGTCTATAAACTGACTACATGTACGTGCATGCTTTGTGACAGTTATGCACATTTTCAAAGACATCATTTACATGTTGCCAGCGACAGGTAAGATTATTTTTCAATTTTCTGATGTATAAAAATATGAGGGTACACTCCATCCAATACAGAAAGTGACCAGAATGTTTTGTCACCCCCTTTATTATCCACCACGCAGAATTTAAGTTACACGTTTTTCCAAAAGATTTTAACTTTACTCTGGATTTAATGTACGTCCGAAAATTACAAACGTATGTTTGACACCAGTATTAAAGTCGGCCTATAGACTAATTTCAAAAACTGACAAAAAAATCTATAGGACTATACTACATTTATATATCAACATGAACATGAGCTTGAAATTATCCACAGCAAGGTTCTGCAGTACCTGTTTGTGAGTTTGATTTCCCCTCCTCCTCCTGCCTGTCAGTAGTTGTCTGCCCCTGGATGGCCAGTCTCCAGGCTGTCTTGTCTCGGAGGTTAAAAGAGCAGGAAGCTGACAGATCAATGCCATCTGTGCTTTTCTCATTCTCCCGATGCCTGAATAGTGGAGCACCAGAGCAAAAACTAACTACACGTACGTGTGGAAACTAGCCAGAACAATACACACAATCACCATTCCAAGTACAGCATCATAAATAGAACTTCATTTCCTGAGGGTGACAAATGATGAACATTTACTCTGTCAGTTACAAAAACTGTTCTTCCCAGAGGACCTCTAACAGGGTGACAAAACAAACACGCCTTTACAAGTGCATGTAAATATTAACAGTGACCAGATGAACAGTTTGCACACATAACTGTGTCAAAAGTAGACGCGGATTCCGTAATTATGCTATACAAAGCAATACAAAATTATCACAATCAGCAAAGAACAGATTACAATCAAGATATTAACTGTGTATATACTGATAATGGGTTTTTAAGCATTTACATTGTTTTTCAAGCATTGTCTTTTAATTCCCTTTTTTAAGTTCCACAGTTTTGAACCATTGTATGAAAGGCTTTGTTTGACGTAGTCTGTGGAGAGGAATTGCACTTGGGAACTTCCACTCGTGGTTGATCAAACAAGTTATGCAGTTGTAGAGATGACAGGTTTAAATAGTGTATTCAGGTAAGTTGGGCACTTTCGGTTTAGTATCTTTTACATGTAGACTCCTGTTCTTCAAGACAAAGCACTCCTTAAAATTACCGGGAGCATTTATTCACTGTATTTCACCCTAACTTTAGCATTTTTCAAGTGAGGCATTCTGCTTTATTTTGACTGATCCATCCATTTGAAGTCACACTTAGGAGGTTTTTTTTGTGGGATTTGATTAACTTCTTACAAAAAAGCTTTTTTGTGGTCACTTTAAGACCTTTCTGTGCTTCCAAAAATGCCTTTTTACACACCCGTACCTTACTTTAGGCGAAGTACAATAATTGTTAAACTGTACTTGAAGCTGTTCTCAAGTGCCTGTAGCATTTTATCCTGAAATCGGCCCTGTTATTATACCTACATGTACCTGGTATATAAATGTAATATGACAAGGTTCAAAACAGAATGACAACATGAAGTGCACATGTTCCTCTTTCTTGAAAGCTGAGTGACATTTATACATGTTATTTTTATTTCTGATGCATAGCTGGTCTAATTCCAGGGTTTTAATTTATTAAATCAATTAATTATCAGAAGAGCAATGGTGTTGACATAAATGATATCCTTTTAAGCCCTTTATATGCTCTTCAGTTCTGGAAATGCACAATAACACCAAACTTCAGGTGAAGTACAGTATTTTAATGTGCTGATATAACCGTAGACCCCCTAATCCTGTAGTAAATGATTAGGAGAGTAAAGAAGAAAGGAGCTCATGCTGGCTTCCTCTCCGGCCGTAAGTGGGAAGGTCTACCACCAACCTGCAAATGGTCGTGGGTTTCCCCCGGGCTCTGGTGGGTTTCCTTTCACTATAATGCTGGCCGCTATCGTATAAGTGAAATATTCTTGAGTGCCGTGTAAAACACCAATCAAAAGAACAAATAAAGAATAAAGGGGGTTCAGACAAACCTCTTATATTTACATGACTGACTAATTCATGTACAGAATTATTCCTGTCACAAATGGAATCTGGGACGTACAAGTTACTTACAGTTGGCTATATAGTGTACACTGACTTCTGCACTACGATGTTCTTTCTACATGTATGTGAAACAATGATAAACTATTCCATTCATTTCAAATTTTCTAATTCATGAAGAAAAATAAATGAATTCCTTTCCAACCATTGTCATATAAAAGCTGACAGGAAAAAAAAACAACAACAACAACAACACAAAAACAAAGGAGGTGTGTTGAACCATACATATAACAATATCCTCCCTTACTTCTGCCCAACTAGAGCCCTCCGCAGACTTGTTTTGCCAACTCCATCCTGACCCACCAGCATCAAGCGTGTCCTGAACAGTGATTGGACACCTGAAGTACAAGCCTCTTCGTACGCACGTACTGCATCAGGTCCCCGGGCAAGGATTTCTGTAGGTGCGTCATCTGCGGAGGAACCAAAATAACAGTGTTATACTCAAGGGAGTATGAGCGTACATGTACACATACATATGTGGTTTACATATGTATTGTAATTAAATATCTAGATGTATCTGACTGTTTGTTTTATGCAATTTTCAAGAACAAGATATATAGAGTCGAGGAAACCGGGCAAACCTCTGAGGCAAATGACAGGTACATGTACCTGACAAATACCCTGACCGATAATAATGAATGGGATGATTATGGCTTTGTATTAAAACCCCACATGTACAGATCTCAGCAATATTGCAGCCATACAACATGTACATCAAGGCGAACAATGTGGTTGTAAGCCAAAGGAGCAGCGGATGATTGCGAACACACAATACAGTCTTAATGGATGTCGTCTAAGCAAAGCTAAATTAAGAATAGGGTTAATCTACATGTACCCAGTACATGTACATGTAGGGCTAATCTACATGTACCCAGCACATGTATATTCATGCACATGTTCACATACTGTAAAACATGTAAAAAAAAATTTTTTTAAAAAAAAAGAGCATTTTAGAGACAAATTAAGAAAGATCATAATATACATACATTTACATGTACCTTGTTGAAACGTGGCGTTGTGAAATATTTTTTTTGCAGGACATAATTTTACATTTACATGTACATTGTACATGTACTGTACTTTCCCAAGCAAACCTCAAAAGCTCTCTCAGAGCCAAGAACTTACACGTGCATGTACTTGTCCATAAACAAAATATTAGGTCCTCTACAGTAGTAGGTCGCAAATACAATGTACATGTACATCTAATACATTTACATGTATAAATATAAAGTCTATATGTACATGTAGGAAACCAATGTGGTCGCTGTAAGTTCAAGTCCAGCTCATGCTGGCTTCCTATCTGTGCCGTACGTGGGAAGGTCTTCAGCAACCTATGGATGGTCGTGGATTTCCCCCGGGTTCTGCCTGGTTTCCCACCACCATAAAGCTGGCTGCCGTCGTACAAGTGAAATATTCTTGAGTACTAAATAAAACACCAATCAAATAAATAAATAAATACATGTATGAGTACATACACATGACAGATTCCAAACTCTTCTGCCTAAAGCAACACATACATATACATGTAGTCAATTTGATCCTTTTCTCAATCCTTTTTTTGAATCATTCGCATGACAGCTGTCGTGTTTATGGGTGCATGGAAGAAACTGGAGTCTCTGTAGTAAACCACAGACCTTTATAGCCGGTAACATGTACATACTCATGTATGTACCTGGCAAACCTCCTGACTTAAAGCTGTGCTGAGAGCTGGATTCAAACATGAAATCTCATTGGTCAAAAGCCTGACAGCTCAGCGTTTAACCGTCTGATCCAGCTAGGCCCCAGGATGCTTCAAAATCAGATACTATAATAACACATGCACTGTCAGTGAAAATTTCCGCCGACTGCATGTACAGTTATCCAAAGAAGATAAAGCTACACCCCATTATGCTGCGCAGTCTTATGTTGCAGGAAAATCAATACATAATGTCTAGTGTAAAGTATTACCGACTGTACATCATGGCAGATTATTCCTTGTCTCATTTAGATAGTATGGCGTGTGATGTCTATCGTTACCTGAAGACATTCCTTTAATAATACATGAAGCAGCACGGATGCCTACAGGTACATGTACTTGAGGAATATCAGATGATGCAGAAAATCAACACTTTATGCACATTATCCATATATACACATACATGTATCTGATCAAAAAGAACACGATCATGTATCAATGATGTGATGGTACAATGTAGTATGTGTATTTAAACACCTCTGAGATATGTTGGGCATGTTCCCAGCTTTGACTGGCCTCCACATTATTTAAACTGTTCTGAATCATTATACTTCATGCTAATCTGGAACTCGGTCTTGACACCTGTGTCAAAGCTGTATGCCACAAAAACAGATGTCCTGTGGTGTTAATGTCATTCTGAATTCACATCATGACTCCTCATTATGAGGAAGTAACAAAGAGAATCATGTCACAATTAACACAGGTATAATCGGTGCATTAACACTCGGACAGCATCCTAACTCTGAAAATTGCCATTATTGAATCAAATCACCATGAGTGGAATCTGCTGCTCTTCCAAAACTCAAGACCGTCTCATTTTGTCATACTACATGTACTTCCCTGAACTTTTCTTCCCATCTTTATGAAAACAACAGTTAAAGACAAGACTCTCAAATACTTCCTAGTACAGGTAAGTTGTAAATCTCCCTTTCAATAAAAACATCTTTTTCCGGCCAAAGTTTGGTTTGCTGTCAATGCATCAGGTACAAATCAGATCTAAATGCAGAGCTGCCTTAGTGAATAGTTTCCTCTAGCAGCCAGTCGGCAAACAATCAAGCCTACCTTTGTCTGACCACCTTTTGGTAAAAACTATTTTAATGCTGAAATTTTTTATTAATATCCTTCATAGTTCTCTTGTCCAGCTCTCACATTGTGTCCGCCATGTCATCAGATTAACAGTCCCATAATAATTTTGTGTATGGATTTTCCCAGCCTCCCAGGCATTTCAGCCATCTAATTGGCTTTCTGATGAGAGGCAGTCTTTAATTAATTCTGCCAGGGCCCCTCTTTACAAATGATTGAACGCTCATGATTGTAAGGATGTACATATATTACATAACATACAAGTTGTGAAATATTTCAAACACCTTTCACCATAGGCTCACACAAGAAAGGTTTTAAGGCCATGGGACAAGTGAGTAAGTTCTTGGGCTGTACTGTTGTACTAAGCAATTTTTCAGTCATATGATGACGAAAGAGTGCATGTAATGTGCCTCCTTGTTGCAGGACAGATTTCCACCGCTCTTTTATCTTGTTCTGCTTCACTGAAATGACTTACCAAAGGCAAGTATTAAAGACGCCCTAACCTAAAGCCATTATACTGATACGAGCCAACCAGTCATTACACTATCCCCTTCATGCTGAACGTCAATCAAGGAAGTTACAACTTCCTCTTTTAAAGTCTTAGGTGTGACCCAACCCAGGTTTGATACTGGGTCTACTGACTCCCGAAGTGGACGCTCTACCACTGTACTATCGGGGCCGGTTTTTGCGAGGGAAGAAAATTAGTCTGCAATTATAAATGAGTTTACATGTACACATGCATGTAAGTCAAGTACATACATGTAACTACATGTACATAACATGGAGAAGCTTCAAGATTTAAATGCAAATTTATAACCCTACTGTGTACATCCAGGAGTAAGGGTGGTGTACATCTACAATGTACTAGCTGTATTGACCCAATTCTCAAGGCAGGTCTCAGATACTATACATGTATTAACTGATTTTGCTTTAAAAACTAGAATCCGAATGTCTGAAACACCCCGCTTCGTCCCCAAACATAAGTACCTGAACAGGAGTAATTATGAACATAATATAATAATTTCCTGATTGCAGTTAAAAGTTTGACTGACCAGCAAGATGTATGGTAAGTTTCAATGGAAACAAGAGTTGCAGGGACAAAATCTGAACACATGGAAAAGGACTAATATGCGGTCCCAAACTGGAATTATGAAAATAATAACCCTATTACCATAAAACTTAAGCATGCACAAATCCAGAAGATAGGCAAGATGTATGGTACTTAAGTTCCGTCAAAATCAGCACAGTACATGTAGCTGGGAAGAGATGAGTGGACAAAACTGTGTAACAGACTGACAGACAGGGTGATTCTAGTATAACCCCGTCACCTTCCATGAGAAGGATATAATCAGCATGATTACACAATATATCATGTACATGTACCTACATACTGGCCTTAAATCCTGACATGTAGTTGAGAATTCCTGAATTCTTGCTAAAGTCTCAAAGTTCATGTACATGTACTATCCAATTTCTTGAGGGGTCATTCAATCACTCATTTTTTAAAAAAGAAAATAAAAATGTTGACCGAAATAAATGCATTTTAAAACCTAATTGCCTATTTGGGAAGCACCTGACATTGGCAATATGGAACTTAAATATCAGAACAGCTTGTTATGTATGAAGTCCACTGACATAGTACATGTATACATTACATGGTCTATAAAATGAAAATTAAATATTACGGATGTAGTCCAAATTCTCGCATCGTAAAATTGTCAGATTTTCTGCAACCTATGTGTGCTAAATTGTACACTGTAAGTACAATGTATATGTACAGGTGTAACAAGTCAAATTCCTCTAATTTATAGGACATATATTGATAGTGTTGAAAGTAGAATATTACATTTCTTTACCAGCCTAATGGAGTTGTTCAATAGATGGTCTAATCATGTCATAAAAAAGAAACTCAATATTCCTTACATATGTTGGCTAAAATGAGTAGATCAGGCCCTGGGATCACGCAGCGATCTTAGACTTAAGTCAAAATTTCAAATCATATTAAAATTGTTGTTTCTTATGTTCCAAGGTCAAAATTTTGCTTGACAACGATAATTCTGGTTAAGTTATCGTACACCAAATTTCAGCTAAAATAACAGAAAGGAGCATACAAAATTTAATGGTTGAAGTTTTGACTTAAGTCCAAGATTGCTTCGTGATTCAAAAATCAGAAGAAATAGGGTAGTAAAATTCTAGTAGGAGCACTAACCCACCCAAAAGACATGTATATATACATACACATGCATATATCTCATAATCTGCACCCATGCACCCTGTAATAATCAGGAGACAGACGTTTTGATTGCACGAGACGGCACAATCGTAAGCCACAGTTGCTTCCAAAATTGACCATAGTGCAATGTCTACATGTACATGCAGTATTGCAATGTATCAGTTTCTACTGTACTGTGACATCATCATTATGAGCTGGGGAAAAAAAATGGCATGGGGGTCTTGCTACCAGAATATTTCAGCATGACACACAGATTTTAGCTTACTGCGATTCACAGTATAACCTCGTAGCTGCCGTAAGATATGCAGTTTGAGTCAGTTTACAGACGTCTTATGCAATTTTATGAGTTCAATATAACAGATGTATTTAAAAATTTTGATTATTTAGACATTTAAATCGATTCATATTATAGTTAAAAAAAAAATATTATTTTTGAATATTCTGAAAAATACTTATTTATTTTTATAGGTTACTGTGTGCTTTTTTTTTCTATTTTATATCCCCAACATGGATGTACATGATAACTAAAACAAATTAGTGATCTTAACGTTAAATCAAAAGCATTCTGTATTAATTGCATAAATTAACATTTATATATTATTCCCCGAAATCGGGAAAAATGATTGTTGGCTGCATGTTTTTGAACATCTACACTCTGAAAGATCAAAACCGGCACATTTTGTTTCTTTTGTTTTTTGAGGTTAAAGCCAACACTGCTACAAGTATTTGGAAACAACCATTTTCTTTAATGGTGTTAGGCTATAGCATGTAAATTATATTTTCGGGATAGGAACAATTTACATTCACATATGTAATATTTGTGTTTTTAGAATAGGAAAAAATAATCTAACACAAGCTGCAATAAATTAAGTCTTTACCATACTAGTAGACTTCTTTAGTTTTCAGATAAGCCTGGAATGGAGGTAGAGCATTCTGTATACCGCTGAGCGATAGATACAATGTAGCTCTTTCTGATGTTGTTAAAAACAGATAGAATACATGCATATTGAATGGGTAAAGAGGGAATCTACTGGCTGCAAACATGTATTGGAATGTACTTCAGGAAGAATGATTCAAGTTTTCTCAAAGAAGCAAAGAACTTATTTACGTCGTTTACCACATACATTTACACTTCATACTGATCAAGGGGCTTATGTCCAGTGGGGGATTTTGTCAGGTGGGGCTTTCACTGGTGGGGTTTTTGTCCGCGGGGCTTTTGTCTGTTGCCCATGTATATTACAGACTTACCAGGTCGTACAAATTTTGCCGACTGTGTATTTCCATAGATGTCAAACACCAGCCAGAGCGGCCTGTTTGTGGGTAAATGACTCAGAAAGACACCTCTATGATGACTGTTGATGAAGATTTGTAAGTGTCCTCCACTGTCAACATAAAGGTTAACCCTGGTACCTGTGTCTAACTCTGCCTCGCTCAGCGAACAAAACCAATATCCATCACGATCGGTCAAATCTGGGAATGCATATTTTGGGAGGTCAGACGGTTTCAAGGTTCCGGGGTCAACCGTTGTGACCCCTACCCGAAGGCCCCCACTCCATGTGGTCACACAGCCTAGCTCCACGCACACCTTTTGGAGGATTTTGACAGCTTGATCGCTAAACACAAGACCGTTACAGAAGTGTTTCTCACTGCGCTGAGCAGAGCTGCTGTCATCGGATAACAATATAGATGCTCCATGCACATGGTGGAATCGCATATTGCAGACAGCTTTGCAGAGGCCAACATGCTACATGTACTTGGTCCACAATGGCTTAAGTCAGCATGGAGCACCATAGGTGTACACATATAGATGAACGGACATCAGGAGAGCCAGCTAATCAAAGCAGAGATGAAGACCTTCACAGCTGAGCCCAGCTTCACACTGACGATGAGCTCTGAACTAGACATGCTCAATGGTTATTATTACTTTGCGGGTAAACATGACACAGCCAAGCTCCTGGTTGTCAACACCTTCTGGCAACACCTCTCAAGTTCTCAGGTGTTGATTCCTGAAACAATAGATAAATTTACCTGTAAGTTCATTATTAAACTAGCTGTGAGTTCAATCTGATTAAATGTTTATCTTTCACAATCAGGAACATCAGTACCTTGAACTCTGTGAATGATAAAGATTAAAAAAAAAAGAACCTAGCTCACACAAATTAGTTTATTTCTCATGCAATACATTGCAAATTACGCAACTATATCTTGTCAATCATAAATACATCTTTGTGTATACATGTAGGCCTACATCACAGTATGACAAAATGATGTCAGGTGATAATGCTCCACGTCTCGTTGGCTATCATTTCAACCCTTACCAGGAAAATATTTATGGTATTCAAATTTTACTATGCAATACATTGTATATTTTGACAAATATCATGATTGTTCAAGCAGTCTTTTGGTGGTAGGCTCTCACACACATGTGTATACACATGTATACAGCGTGATGTACACGACACCTTGTATGACGTCAAGTCTTGTGGCGTGATGTAGGAATGTTAAGAAGTCTAAAAAGACAAAACTTGCATTATAACAATGGTTTTGAACGTCATAAAACAAAAAAAATCTTTGGACGTCATGGGGTATGGGTGCAAAATATCAAAATGTAATCACACAAGTGACATGTAACGGAGTGAAATCTCACTTTTAACAGTGAAGGAAATCCTGACATTTCACCTTTAACAATAAATACAATGTACATGAACATTAGCAGACTACAAATAAATCTATAATGAAATATGTAACATACATATATAATGGTGCAGCAAACAAGCAATTTCATCCACACCATGTTATATTCTACACTTCAACATGTTTTCAAGGGCCACCAGAATAATGGCTATATGTCAAAGCCCATAACTATCTAAGTTTCAACACAATATGCTGAACTCTTGCGGAAAAAAAAAAACAAGACTTTGGTTGCAATCCAACAGTATAATTATCACCACCCGATCCTTGACCCCAGATGCTATTTATTAGAGCAGTAATTGTCATCAACCCTTTATAATATACATGTATCTAAAGCTTCTTAGTCACGGAGAGCCAAACGTATGATAGAAATACATGAACACTGTGCATGTAAATTACTACTTAACATTATTAAATTTGTAATAATTCAACATTTTATTTACTTGAATGGTTTTTTACTCTGCTCAAAAATATTTCACTTACACAACTACGGTCAGCATTATGATGGGAGGAAAACAGGAAGAGCCCGGAGGAAAACCCTGACCATTTGCTGGTTGCTGGCAGGCCTTCCCACATATGGCCGGAGAGGCACATTATTAAAAGATACACTGTACATGTACATAGCACATGAAGAAGTAGCTAAAGCACTCTGCACTGAAATACCCGGTCTTACCTGATGATGATCCATGGTAGCCTAGCAAGAGCGTACAGTCCCACAGCCCTAATCTCAAACGCTCCTGTTACTCATGCATGTACATGTGTGCACAATAAGCCATTAATGGCAATCTATAAATGGATTCCTCTCTGTTTGGAATGGCATACCGTCTACTCGATGTGAATACATACAATGACTTCTCTGGGTCAACACACACATGTACCCGTACACTCGAGTTCCTTGAACCAGTATTAAATCTATACTCTTGAACGGTCAGTGGTTAACAATTAACACAGGTCAGGAATTACGGCCATTATGGTCATCCTCCTGGCAAGCAGACACGCACAGGTATGGTCGCTAATGACCTGTATGTTGGTTACACCTAAGCAAATACATGTACACCCAAGACAAACTTCTTCCCTGAGCAAATTGCCTCTGGTTTGCACATGTGCGGAAGTTTGCAATAAATACTGGCAAATTTTCAATATTGTCAATATATTGGTACCGAGTAATTAAAGGTACATGCACATATATGTGTACAGTGTATTCTACACTAACTAAAAAGCCAAGGATTCCATTCATATCAAGAATATCAATGACATCAGTGTTGTTTTATACGCCACATATTTATTTAGCTGATTGATTGGTTGGTGTTTTACGCTGTACTCAAAAACATTTTAGCTGTATGACAGTAGCCAGCATTATGGTGGGAGGGACCCGGGCAAAGCCAGGGGAATCCATGACCATCTTACATATGGCTGGAGAGGAAGCCATGAGCTGGACTCACATCAACATAATTGGTGAGAGGCTCCTGGGTCACTGTACGTACTGGCACGCTAACCACGGAGGCACTGTATACAATTATCACCTGCTAATTATAATCACAGAGAGGGGCATCCGTGGCTCAGTTGGTTAGCCCGCAAGTGCAGCATAATAACCCAGGAGCCTCTAACCAATGCCTTCGCTGTGCGTTCAAGTCCAACTTATGCTCGCTTCCTCTCTGGCAGTAAGTGGAAAGGTCTGCCAGCAACCTCCGATGGTCGTGAGTTTCCCCTGGGCTGTGCTCGGTTTCCTCCCACCATAATGCTGGCCGCCGTCTTGTAAGTGAAATATTCTTGAGTATGGCGTAAAACACCAATTAAATAAATAAATAAATATAACCACAGAGCTACATATAATTAACATTTACAATATCATATTACATCAGTCAGGGTTACGATTTGTCAAAATAATACAATCTACATCTTCATTAATGAATTAACACATGTTACATGTTAATTACCCATGGGTGTGAAAACTCTGACATTGATCAACAAAAACAGTTACAATGTAACAGGATAAAACCAGGGAACATTTCGTTATGCAATTTCAAGTAGAAAACATGCTTGCTATACACAACACGAGGAACAATTTGGCCACACCAGATGAGGAACAGACTAAAAATACCTAAAATACCACCTGCCCTGATAGCACAGTTGGTACAGCGTCTGCTTTGGGAGGTGGTAGATCCAAGGTCAATCCTAGGTCAGGTCACACCTAACACCTTAAAAGAAGACGGTGTAAGTTCCTCACTTGGTGTTCAGCAGTAAGGGGATATTGCAGCGACTAGTTGGCCCGTACCAGTATAATGGCTCCGGCGGGGCGGCTTACTTGCCTTCGGTAAGGCGTCTCAGTGAAGCAGCACTAGATACAAGAGTGGTGGAAATCCGTCCTGCAATAAGGAGGCACATTACATGTACTCTAAGGATTCCTTCGTCGTCATATGACTGAAAAATTGTTAAGTATGACTTTAAACCCCAAGCATTCACTCACTCACTCACTCACTCTCTTCCCCAAAACACATTTAACATGAATAAGCGCATGCCAAACAAGCCTGTGTGCTACTATTAACACCTGAGTGGAGGACATGTCAAGGCGTTGATGAAGAACCTAGTCATCAGGGTGATCAAAACATCCAGAAGCTTTTGGTGAGTTTGTCGCGATTTGAATTTAGACACTCACATTTTAAAAATCATGGTGCATGTACATGTAAATAGACCACAAACTATACAAAGGTCCTGCTATAAAGTTCTGACACACATTTGATGGTCAAGGTTGCAGACCACAAGTGCTGCTCTTGCAACACAGTTTGGACATTCTGGACACATTAAGTGCTTCAGCAACAGTTCGGACAATTGGGACACCCACAGTTTTATAGTCAAGAAGCAACATTTATCACCAGTGCTCCAGGAATGGTGTTTGGACAATTCTTAATTGGGACACTCATGCGCTGTTTCATTAGTCAAAGTAAAAGATCACCAATGATCCAGCTTTAGTATTTCAAGAATCTGAACACTCTCATTTACACCTACATTGTACATGTACAATGTACATACACTGTACATGCATGCAGTCAAAGGAGAAACAGGCTTGTGTTACTCATCCAGAAATAATGATTGGACAGCTCTCAAGCAATGCTTTATTAACTTATTTGATTCGTGTTTTATGCCGTACTCTCAAGCAATGATGTCTGGACACTACATACAGGTAACAAGATGACTTTTTGGTTGGGCCTGTACCATTTCAATATTTTTTTACACTCAATTTAACAATACATACAAGGGAAGGTAATTATGAATTAATCCTAAAACTGGACACTAATCCTTTAAGGGAGGATTTATATACACGAACATGTGAAAAGCTGGAAGGTGATCATCTGCCTGTAGCCCTCACCTGTTTCCATGCAGTGGCTAGCAACAATGGTACATGGTACATGTACAGTACACAAACGTAACTGTATGAATAGTACAGTATACACATGTACATGTGTAAACTGTAATACAATGTGTACGACTGACCTTCCAAGGTACACATACAGTATATGTGCTTGCCTTTATGCCGGTTTAAAAAAATATATGGGGAATGCTCATTCATTACCAAACTGCAAACATTTACATTTGGAGTGCGCCATTTATTTGAATTTTCTACTAATAATTTTATTTATTTATTTGCTTGGTGTTTTGCGAAGCTCTCAAGACTATTTCACTTACATGTATACGGTTAGCAGCCAACAATGGGGGCAGGTGGGGGGAAGGGGAGGGGGGGAAATAACAGGTGTTTACTATCAGGAATTTTCAGGTTTCTTCATTTGTCCATATCACATGTGTTCTAGTATTTGATTTAACAATTAAACTGAGAAAGGGATGGACAAGTCAAGAAATATGAGAATTCCGAACAGGTAAACACGCTTGTTATTGTCTACCACACCCTAATTATTAGGCTGCATCCTGACTGGTGTACCTGAACAAAGAAACAACCTCATTGATTAGTAGAACAGGTAATTTAATTGCAGACTCCACTTCCTCTGGAGATCGCACCCTTCACAGCATAGATCATGGGTATGGGTATAATAAGGATGTCTGACTTTTGATAACACATGTACACGTACGTGTATGTATTTACATACATGTACCTACATGTACATGTATAGCTGTGTGGAAGCCTCCACTTCATGTCCAGCATGGCCGTACTTGTGAAGGTCTGACAGCAACCTGCAGATGGTCGTGGATTCTTCACACCATAATGCTGGCTGCTTCGTATGAGTGAAATATTCTTGAGTACAACACCAATCAAATAAATAAACACATGTAGACTAGGTTATTGTACATTTCAATCACACGATAAGATAATTATGGTAAAACAAAAAGGAAACCTTTCATCATTTTAGTACCCTTGAGAACACATTTCAAACTGTAAGGACATCAAAGTTGTTAGTGTATTGCTAGTGAAAACGTAACAATAACCATTATAATCTGGACATTCATTATACATGTACATTGCAGTCTGTGTCTGTGCGTATGTATGCTCACAGTATAGCAACACTCTAAAACCTGTAAGTTGTGATAAAGTGAATCAAAGTGATGACAGGGTTGGGTTATGCCTGATAGGGTTGGGTTACATCCAACAAAATCTTTTTGAAGGATGACCCAATAAATTACAGTACTGGTACCTGAACCTGTATATCAGGAGGCGATTTATATTTTCACACTCCATACTTAGTTGCCCTGATCAAACACAAACACACATACATGTACATGACAATCAAGATCCACCTTAATTATTATTATTGTTCCTTCTCCACGGGTCATACCTGTCTAACTAACATCTGCACTATGTCGTGGGTGAAAATTATGCAACACTTAAATTTGCGTGCACACAATTATATATCCGTGTGAATTATATACACCTGCCCCACACACACACACAGCAGTTTATATAAGTTACACCATCTATTGTCGTTAACACCTGATCCTAGGCATCGCAGGCACTTTCCTCCTACGAATTAAGGCCCAAGACTGCCAATCACATCCATAAGGTAACTTCACGCAAAACCAGCAGGTTAATAAACAGGCAAATCCTCACAGAACAACAATGATTGATTTCTGTGGCACAGGAAAACCTTGCCTAAACTACATGTAGCATCTTTATGCTTTTAACCTTACTCCTAATGTGTTCTGCCAGGCATTACATTAATGGCCTTATCATGCTTATACATGTAGCAATCACAAAGAGCCAAGGACATAAAATAACATTCGCCTGTATGAATAGGTGTTAACCCATCAAATACCCTTCTAAACCATCTTGCACATCATAGTAATAATAATGAAATCAAAGCATCACCACATAAACATCAAACTTTACACAGGCTTTCAATTCTCATGACAGGATCTTTGTCAAAAGGCTTTGTTATTATTTAATTAGTATCACTAAACACACGCATGACTAGGTGTTTAAAGCATATATATAATTCATTTTGCAAATACACAGAAGCTGGGGTAAATCTTTAAATGTTATTCACAAATATGTACACAATATACTTGTGTAGTACACATGCATGTATTTGTCACAAAGCGGTTTCCTCTCACCTTAATGCTGGCCGCCGTTGTATATAAAGTGAAACTGTCTTGAGTACAGTGAAAAACACCAAATCAATCAAAATAAATAAATTTGTAACAATAATTTTGTAGTCTGCCCAGTTTCCTCCCACCATTATGCTTGCCACTGCCGTGAATGAAATAGTGTTGAGTACCATGTAAAACAACAATTAAATAAATTAACAATCAATGGTTTGGTTAGTAAATGTGAGAAATTAACAAACATGTATAACACCTTACATGTGTACCAGAAAATATATTGTGTGCATTATCTACATGTACATGGTAGTCTCATTTTAATCTGTGAAAAACTCTCAAGTTACCAAGTATTAATAGGTAATGAATAATTTTCATGAAACTTTGTGCCAGGAACATTCAATCTCAGATGGCAAGTTAATAGAACTCCACATCATCTTTTACAATTGCATGGTGCTCTATGTTATGATGATTGAACATTAGCAGTTTGTGCAGTGTGACAATCACATACTCCATAAGCCATTAATGCGTGACCATTCTGTCTTGATTCATAACTTGAATATTTTTGAAAAGTGATATCAGGATCAATTGCTCATGTTGTGAGTTCAGTCAGTTTCTAGTCTTCACTGGACTAGTATCCTGAAATACACGTAACAATAACTGCAATATCCTCCAATCATCAGTTTGCAGTATCCACTAGGAGGCAAGCTTTAGTTCATTTATGGGCAGTGATTAATTACTTTAACCGAAGAAGAAGAGTAAAGTACAAAAGTACTCAATTTTAGTATCTCAAACGGTCGGTCGAAACAAAAAAAAAAACATGACTTCTATGAACCCCTGGATATATGACTGATGGAAACATACGTGTAGAGAAAACATGTGTGGTAAAAGACTGTATACTCTTTCCTTCAGTTTCGTACATGTACATACATTTATCCTTGAATACAGCTGCTAAAATGAAAAATAATAAAATGGAAGAAATTTATAAATAAAACATGTATCTATACATGTAACACAGAGATCAAAGCTTGGCAACAATAGCCAGACTCTATAAATGTTGATGTGTACACAAACACTGTCCAATGACCTTGCACACTCCCAGGGGGATTCTCTCTCATTAATATATCAGGTTTGCCAAAACACATGCACCTGAGAGACTACTGTTTGTTTCCTTTCTCCACACATAAGTACAATTTTTTAGTCAAGTATATTCCTGATTGTTGCAATGTATGTTTAATAAATATAAGAGCTAGACTACATCATAGGGAGTAAAACAAGAACAGTGGTAGGTGGCAAATAGTTACACGTTTCACTGATGAAATCCGGCTTTTGTCAGTTTATGTCAGTTTTTTTCATTGTATTAACAGTATTATGTGTATATACATGAAGGTATGCATTAATGCACTGAGAAGTAGCAGATCTCACAACCTTTAAAAAATTCCAGATTTAGTTTTTTTTAGTTAACTAAAATCACTATGTCCAAAACACCTTCCTTAAACCCTCCCCCCCTCCTATAACTTCCATCCCGAACATTTCCAAAAATAAAAAAACAGATAGCAAGATTTATATACTCAAACAGAACTTTGAATTCAACATCACGATAATGAAATGTGTCTTTAGGCAAAAGCATTATTATGCCATGTAAATGAATAGGGGTAACTGTGAACAAAAAAAAAAAAAAATCAGAATGTCATTACTATTAGGCATATAGATGTTTAGATAATATGAAAAATATACACAAAGTTTCAGGGAAATTGGCAAAATACTTTAGCAGGAGTTGCATGGGCAAAATCTGTGTACATGAAAATCCATTAATGCACTAAGTACCTGAACGGGAGTAATTATGAAAAATAATTTCTCAAATGTAATTAATCTCAAGCATGCACAAGTTTAGATGATAGGAAAGATGTATGCTAAGTTTCATGGATATAGGTTCACTATTTAAGGAAGAGTTGCATGAGTTCAGACACAATCTGAGTACATGGAAAAGTATAACCAAATTCCAGTATAACCTCCTCCCCCACCCCCACCCACAAACTTCACATAATAATGTGGTATATAGGTACGCTAAATGATCATAAAGTTCATCCATGACTAACCTGCCCATTTTTCCTAATTCTGAGAGTTCTATTGATTTTAGAAAGGTGTATTGAGGTTTGATTGGAACATGAGATGATATTCTACTGGGAAATTATAAGTTTCAGTATCAAAAACAGGTTTGGTACAGGTCTTTTAAAAGTTAATGGTAACAGTGTGGTACATAACATTATTATATACCACAAATAACAGTGATTAGGTATCACTGTGGTACATGTATATGACTACATTCCAGGCCAAAGTATTATACACCAATAAAAAGTCACTTGATCTGTAAAATCCAATATTCCATATATTATATATTTATAATCTATAAACCTTAATCCTCAAATTTCATAATTCCATGTTTATATGCAGGTTGCTTGCAGGTACTTGTGCATACTAATTTGGAATCAAGGTTTAAGGTTCCGGCAAAGTTTACATATATATGTGACGATAAGCTCACTGCTTTGTGACGCATAAAAACTATATATGTACAGTATATGTACATGTATATTAAACTATAAGCTTATTACAACTTAGTTATTACCAAGGTCTTAAGAGACATACTGTATATATGCTTAAAGTGTGACATGTTGCCATGGTAAATTCTATGCCTTACAAGCTATGCTAAACTACAGATTTCTATGGAACACCAGACTTGGCCGCAGAATTAAAGCCTACATGTACAGTGTACATGCCCTTTCTATATCTTCTATAGACAGATCACTTGATCATTTCATCTGATGTCCAAAACCAGATCTGATGGCATGGCTACCAGAAACTCTGCCCGTAGAGACACATTAATGTAAAACTGCAGCTTAATACATAAAAAAATACTTTTACAGCAACATGGATAGTAATACTAAAAAGAAAAGAGAAAACATGGCATGGCATTTACTCCTGTGACATTGCCGCCATCATAAAATCTTCCCAGCATATACATGTACATTTACATACGCAACATTAAGATAATGTGTGGTTCTATAAATAAAACGACTTACAAATCACATGACCTTACAGCATACTGCAAAATAAAAAGCCTTCCAATTAAATGATTGAAGTATTGTCGTGGTTATGTTGGTCACGTCCAGTGGGTAAATTGGCTTTTAAAGACTTCATGCATGCACATGTATAGCTATTAACAGTCACCGCAATCTTTCCATACCGTTCAAAGGCCGGTTCAATTTATCGATTTACCGATGTACAGTACCGGTAATACAGATCTCATAATCACAGTCACTATACATGTACTAGGCCTTTGAGATTTGATTCTATTGTACCAGATTTGTTCAAAGGTAAAGTCTAAATGCCTAACTATACAAGCCCAAATCAGACAGCTTTGTCACATTGTAAAAGAGTTCGACGCCGTGATGAAACAAACCCAACTCAGCATAACCTGCATGCCGACTGCCGTGCATGCTAGCCAAGATGTTCTGGGGTCCAAGAAATACTGCCCTTGTACTCATTTACCTTTACAAAAGAGGCCTGACAGGGTGTTGCAGTAGCAGCGGTAACATATCATCCTACACATGGCCCAATAAACCACTTACCTATTGTCCACTTAGGCGGATTTGAAGAGTAAATCGCCTTATCACCGCCGTCATAAATTTACGGACTGTCGGCCATTTTTGTCGCTAGGACGCGCACCTCGTCAGGCAGCTACACTCGTTCCTTGAGTTCCAGCGATTAACATAAATGGCACATCAACGTACGAGTCAACGCATTACCTGGTTCGTTACACGCCACAAAAAAAAAATAAATAAATAATAATAATAAGAAGAAGAAGAAATAATACCTTTGACTCAGCTGTCCTAACGGCAAAGATTCAGGTTTAGGCCTAAAAGGTTGAAAATCTGTTCTGTTTTCAAACTAGGGGGACAAAGTATTTTGTTCAATTTTATCGTAAAAGGGAGGAAATAACATGCATTATATGACAGCAGACAATTCTCAGCGTTAATAGGCCAATATGATGATGACAAAATAAAATACTGAAGTATTGAGTTTTGTTTTTGGGAGATAAACTTAGCTGTTTGATAAAGGTGTTAATATTGATGAAACTGAAGCCTAGGCCTATATGTATTTTCATTAGTGCTTATAGTATGATTTAAAATTCAAACTCTCTTTATTGCCGTTAACGCAATACAGATTGTTTATCATATGCAAAAAAAAGTTGTTTAAGATAAAGATAAAACAAGAACAATGGAAAAAAGTATAATAGAAGTAGAATATTGGTGGCAATCAATGTAGGCCCTACAGCTTGATTTGAAGTGGACATTCGTTTCACAAAACCTGGGGCTAATATAGCAGTTATATTAGTCCCAACTAAAATTTACAAATTTTGCAAATAGCCTAGGCCTACATGTAGGCAAAACCATCACCCCGCTTCCGACGCCACTGATAGCTATTGACCAAGTTTTGAAATATCAGTAATATTATCGACAAAGATGTTGAATAACATCGATCACAAATTATTTCGTGACTAAATAATACATATAATAAAGAAAATTTTTCTCTCTGAATAGGCGAACATGCATGTTTATAGGCCCATAGGTGCATAATTTATTGTCGTCCAGGGCTTGCAGGACTTTGATCATGCAGTACCGTTACCAATAAATATTCAGCTATATCTGAACTGACGTTGTCATTATTTATTTATTTTGGCTTTAAACGCCATACTGAACAATAATATATGCATGATGACGGTCAAATTTATCGGTGAAGGAAACCTGAGTGCCTACAGAGAGTCTTCTTCTGTATAAGTACGCTTGACAACATTTCTGATACAGGATCATACACTCACTTGCCAGTGCATTTTATTGCTTTTGGTTGCCAAGTTTAGCATGGCTCCCGTAACACAAGACATTAGACCTTCAATATCAATCATGACTGGGTTATGGTTACCAGTACCGTATTCAAAATTATTTATATTGATATTGGTGTTTCCCCCGATCTTTTGTGAAATTTGTGGTCATTTCGGGGCGCTTGACAACATTTTGATGTAGGATCATATGGTTAGATGCCAATGCATTTTGTTGTTTTTACTTTAGTCATCCAACATCAATCGTGCTTGGTTGTAGTTATTTACCTGCCACTTGCAGTTCAGACAAACTGTATACCCGTATATTTCCGGACGGCAAGTTAACTCCGTTTTGTTCCAAGTCTCCAAGGGACTTAAATTTATTTATTTATTTGATTGGTGTTTTACGCGGTACTCAAGAATATTTCACTTATATATATATTCTTGAGTTTCCGGGAGGAACCCGGACAGACCTTCCCACGTACGGCCGGAGAGGAAGCCAGCATGAGCTTGACTTGAACTCACAGCGACCACACTGGTGAGAGACTCCTTGGTCATTACGCTACGCTAGCGCGCTAACCAACTGACCCAAGGAAGGCCTCAAATGCACATTACAGTTGTTATTAAAAAATTTTAATACTTGGTAATTTATAGTTATGACCGCGATCGACACGTTTTGTGGAAATTGGTCTTTGAAACAAAAGAACACGTTTTGTGGAAAATGGTCTTTAAAGTAAAAGAAAACTAAAAAATGTATAAAGGTTCATCATAAAGACAAATGAAAACTATCCGTAAAACTACTTTCATTTATTATTTTCAGATTTTTTTGAGTGTTTCAAGGCATTCAAATATTTGAAAACTATGGTGGGCTTTATAAGCCATACTGACGGTATCTACGAACTCTGACGTCACATCACCTTTTTCCACTGAAGTTCACCAGAAGAAAGGAATTTCTGGAAACGTTATTTCAGTAATATTTTACTCATGTGTAAAAAGAGTTATTCCAACATTCAGTGTCGTGATTAGAGTTGGAAAAACCTCCTGTGACGTCAGAGTTCCTAACCTCTGATAGTATGGTCCATAAAGCCCACCTTAGAAGTCAAATATTTGAACACCTTCAACTCTTTTTTACAAAAATCTAAAAAATTTAAGTATATTTATGCATAGTTTTAAGTGGTCTATTTCGTGATGCTTACTTCGATTTTTAGAGGTCATTTCCTTTCATTTTTTCCTCAAAAATAGGTCATACAAACAAATGTAGTATTTCTAGTATGCAGGTGATTGGTAATATAATAACATCCAAATTATCACAAGAATTGACAATGGTGTGCATGTTCGTCTCTCATTAATTTTCACGTTTTTCAACTAACTGCGTGGAACGTAGTCCAGAGTTACCCAGAATTCCCCCTCTGGTTAAGAAAGAGTAAGATATCAAAGCTCAGAGCATGGGTTTATTATAAAAATTATGAATTTATTTACAAACTGATACAGAGGACACAAACGATATGATACAATATTGTAACAAACGGAAGGACAGGAGGCAGTACCTTAATATTGCCAAAGGCTAGCATGTACATGTGTGTAGCTTTGTTATGACAGGATTCACTTGATGCACTAACTAGGCACATGCATCTGTGGCCAATCTGTGAATAGTACACAGCTGGTTATGGGGGTGAATAAAAGGATCACAAGGTATGAATAATTCTTTGTGTTTAGGTAGAAATCAGGCTTAACTCTTAAATTCTTATTTTTGAAAGAAAAATGTCTTGTTTCTGAGAGGAAACAAGAATTATGTTTTTGAAAAAAAAAAAAGGATGAAATTAACATTACATACTAAATATATTTGTACATATAGCTGCTGATGTTAGACATCTGAAGATATAAGTGAAATTCTTACTGATACAGTTTCTGTAATGAAATGTCATTCCTAAAAAATGGAGACTAGTAATTTAGTCTGTCCCAAACCTGAAAAAATATCAATCATACAAAAAAAAATTTCTTCCACGCACTTAAAAGTATGTCTTTTTGTTGACATATTGGAAATATTTACTGCTTTTCAAGGGACACATTTTCCTTGCTTCTAATTGATTCATCCATCTTGAAGGGTGACATTGAAGGAGATTTTTGTGGCGTAATTTCAAATCCGAAAAACTTTGTATCGAAACCATCATTTTAAGGCCTCCATGCACATCCAGAAGTGCATTTTGACGGGCCAAACATTAGGTCAAATACAATATCTTTGATATCTCGAAATACAGTAATTGCATAGAAGTAAATATACGGTGGATTAATTACAATCAAAACTGTCCATCAATAGCCTGGCCCCGCCCAGACTGTCATTGTCAAGTGATTGACAGTAGCTTAAAACTTGGAAAATTTCAGATCCAAATTATAATATGCTTGCTTGAATTTTGTTCACATTGATATTAATTTTACAGAGAAGAATAAATGTTATATGCCTTTATATGTAGTAATATAAGCAATAAGCAATAAGTCCAGCTGCATCCATTAAAATGAATGAAATAGTACTATGATTACAACAATATTGATTCATGTACATGAATTTTAAAAAAAAAAATCAGTTTATATACAATATGAATATAAAAAATCATCTACAAATAATACAAATCCAGACGATGATATACAGTTGAATATTTTTAAGAAGAGCCTTTTATCATAAAAGCTTCTAGTTAAAATATGATTTTGCCACAGCTGAAACTGGAATGCAGATAGGAACATATATAAAACATATTGTAACATTTCAACTGCTGCAGTTCCACGGAATGTACATATATGTATCAATGAATTGTCTATCCGATTCAACAAATTCCCCACAAGTAATAATATTCCATATTATGGTGTAAAAAGTAAACATACATGACATTTCATATTAATACAATTTATTGAAAATCTTTGATTTGATGGAATGGCATGACGAAGAACATGTGGGTGATTCGGAACAGCTGGAGTTAGATTTGCGGGAACTTCAGGAATACAAGACACTCTGGCATACAAGTTGGCCTAGAGTATGTTGTATAAACCATCTATTCCTGAGGTCAGGGCACGGCTATGATTTGCGCAAATCGAAGACAAAACTTAACAATTATGCCTTAATGTAAAAAGAATGAAAACAAGGTGAAGAGTAGAGTTCCGATAACAGGGAGATAACTTGTCAAATGACTTGAGCCTGCCATGACGTATATAGCTAAAGGTTTTCTGTATGGGTAATAGCCATCATCATATCTCTGTGGGCACATGTCAACTGAAAGAGAAAGTGCAAACATGCATGTTCAGATCTAGATCATATAGGTTACACAATCTCCCAACAGCCTAAATAAACTACATTTTAAAAAATTATCACGTATAATCTCAATTATGCCAATGCTGAAGCTGGGTGGTATAGTCTATTTGCACTGCCACTCCTTGCTTTCTTTTAAAACTGCAAGCAATGAATTTAATATTTTTAGACAGTCTCTTTAATTCCTTCATGGCATCAAAAAAGACAAAGGGTCAAGTGGTGGATTTGAACTCATGATTGAATGATGGTTGACTGAAGAAGATTACAGGTAGTATCATAGTATCATAACGCATTTTATGAATTTTAACATATTTTCGTGTACACTTTATCCTAGAAGAATTTTTAAACTACTATTATTTTATTTATTTTAGTGGTGTTTTACGCCGTACTCTAGAATATTTCACTTATACGACGATGGCCAGCATTATGGTGGGAGGAAACTGGGTAGACCCGGGGAAAATCCACGACAATCCGCAGGTTGTTGCCAGACCTTCCCGCGTAGAGTAAACTACTATGAGCACTGCATTCTGATCGCATTGTACGATAAAACAAAATTAGAAATTAATTGCGCCAGTTTACATTTGTCATCTTTGTATGGCAAGTATGCAGGAAGCTGCTTGATTTGAACTTCAGCTCATCAGTGACAGAAAATCATAAGCAAACATCAAAATTTTATTCAGAGTGACAAAACATGTCAGGTGTTCAATTTGCTCATCATGGCCTCATTCTAAAACTGACTTAAGCTGTGAAGCAACTGGCCCATGCAAATAAAGATTTCGCAAGAGCATCATCATTCCATTAAGAATTCATACTCAGCTGTTTATACTTACACAATCTCTCGCTCTCAGAGAGTTCCAGGGACAGACTGGCGCCCTGATCAGGGGTGTAGCTGGTGGCTTCCTGCCTTGGGTCGCAGGTCGCACGCGCGCTACGAGACAGGACGATTTCTGTCCAGCTGATACGCTTGTACACCTGAAAGCAACAACAGCAATACCTGAAAATATGTGTGGACGTGAGAATTAAGGCCACAGCCTAAATACACAATATTTTTACCAAATATCAGCTAGATTTAGGCTACAGTGCATCAAAGTAGGGTGGTGGGTCGTGTGTGGGGAGTGGGGGGGACGGGGACGCGCAGTGTACGAGGCTCAAGGTGCCTTTACAGCCTCAGCAAATAATTTCCCTCAAATGATCACAGAATGAGGCAGGTTTAATATAAAAGAAATGTTGCATGCAGTATAATTTGGTTTTGGAATATGTTGATTTGTATATATTTATTTATTTATTTGATTGGTGTTTTACGCCATACTCAAGAATATTTAAATATTTAAAAAATATTTATTCAAAAAATTAAAAATATTTAAAAGACAGTGGCCAGCATTATGGTGGGAGGAAATCGGGCAGAGCCCAGGGGAAACCCACGACCATCCGCAGGTTGCTGGCAGACCTTACCACCTACGATCTGTTTATATGTATTGAGGCTGGCAAGATTGAGATGCACAATGTTATAATTTCTCATTTTTCCTGCAGGAAATTGCTTTGCCTTTTGTGCTATTTAGACACCTGCCCCCTGCACCCCCAAGCCCGCCCGCCCACCCAAGCAAAAGTTGAAAACCATTCCAGCAATCTGCATCTACAAACACAGCTGTAATTCAGATTTGGATGGATTAAAGCCTTTGTGGCTGGCTTACCCAACATCTGAAGTTTGAGATTGCATCCTCTTCATCATAGGTCATCAGATAGGACTTCATGTCCTCCATCCAGTACCCCACACAGGTCAGAATGCGGTCAGGCTCATCTGCAACACACGTAAGTTACAACATCAATGAATGATTGAATGAATGATTAGAGCTTAGAGACAAAATTGATGCTGATTGGCTCACAGTGGAGATACGATTTTCTGGGTTAATCCCTGCAGACTTGGTCATGCTTGAATAAATCTGTCATATCACCTAAAATTCAGCTTAGGCTAGGCATGGCCTGGACTTGCCTATCTCTCCCACCAGCCAATCAGAATAGATTCTGTATCCCTTTGATGCCACGATGGCAATATTTCAGCTATACTGTGACAAGAACAAGCTTAAACCTGGTGGAACGGAATATGGTTCTTGATGGGACAATGCACAAGAACATACAAAATCAACTGAAATAGATCAACATGTTTAAAACCAGTTAAAAGATCAAATAAACATTTAAAACTAATGCAGTCCCCGAGTTCAAAGCCAGCTCAAGCTGGCTTACTCTGCGGCCTTATGTGGGAAGGTCTGTCAGCACCCTGTGGATCGTCGTGAGTTTCCCCCAGGCTCTGCCCGGTTTCCTCCTACCATGATGCTGACCTCAGTCGTATAAGTGAAATATTCTTGAGTACGTCGTAAAACACCAATCAAATCAAATAATCATTTAAAACTAAAACATTATGTTTTAAATAAAAAATGGAAATTTGTTTATGTAATATTTTAAACTGGCATATGTACGAATTAATTCTGAGAGACTGAAATGAGATATCTTTCGAACATTTAAATCTGAAGATAAACTCAATCTGAAGTTTATAATATATAAAGCTGTTGATAAAACGATCTGTAGGTATGTATAGGGCTGATATGACAGTAAGAATATGTCCAACTCACCATACTCCCCTATCGGCCTTCCCTTGTAATCCACAGTTTCGCAGTACTCTGCATCGATTTCTATCTTAGTCATGTCTCCACTGCAGGATTTGAACTCGCTCTGAACATTACGACAGTCAACCTTCACCCTGGGTCTCTCCGTCACACCCCTGATAACAGTGGTGATGAGGTCGCTACGGTTACGAGCGTTCTGATTAAAGCGATATCGTCCAGCGATAGGGCAAGGCACAGGATTGGGTGGGTCCACTGAAAGGAAAAGGATCATTTTAAATCCTTTATCTTGTGAAGACTGCATGGATATGTTAACGATGTCCCAATGTTGATGCACCTGTTGTACACAAAGTACTTTTAATCAAGACCTGCACAGGTAATGTTAACATCCTTGACGGACACTGCATGAATGATGATTGCATGGAGCAAGAAGGAAATATGGTTCAACAAACATAGGGTGAAATTTGATTGATTGTAATTGTTTCCATGCAGGTGCATCATGCAGAACATAGACAAACAGACCAGGCCGACGCTAGATAGCTGGAACCGGTGCAGTGTAAATGATCAATCCTGCATGGGCAAACAATTCTAAAACAATTCTAAAACAGAATTATATAAAATCAAAAACAACAAGATATAAAATCCACACAAATAGGATCCAAAAGATGGAAATTTCAAAATAATGAAAAATTAAACTTTAACTAAATTTGAATCTTTTATGATAGTTATACTTCATATACAGTAGGGTAGTAAACTGAATTAGAACTTGATCTTCTTATTTATTTAATTGCATGGTGTTTTACGTTGTACTCAAGAATATTCCACTTATATGACGGCTGCCAGCATTATGGAGGGCGGAAACTGGGCAGAGCCTGGTGGAAACCCATGACCATCCACAGGTTGCTGGCAGACCTTCCCATGTATGGCCTACGGTCGGAACTTTGAACTTGAAGCTAGATGTATAATTCAGGTTCAAAGAGATTTGCATATGTTATACTAGTAATTAAGAAAGAAATGCATACAGAGCAACATTACTTATCAACTGCTGAACAAATTAACCAACACCAGCACATCAATTAACACATGATCTGGAGACTAATCCCACGGCATCAAGATATTCATTAGTTCTGCTTCACAGGGGATGCCAACAAACTTGCTTATTAAGCGCTTGTCTCATGCTCAGCACTGATGACAAAGCTGCTAAATTTATCACTGATGAACTCTACAAACAGCACCCTGGAATTAATCAACGCAAAACATTTTGCTAATGTAACATCAGGTTTTAATTCACTAGATTTTATCGACCCGGCAACATGCTGTTTAAATAAGGTCCAACTGACATGTTTATGCTGGAGAGATCAGACACGACGTGCAGACTGAACAAACATAAGATAGTTTGCTCTATAAAATTTGACAAAATCGAAAAAGACATCCTGATGAACACCATGCAGCGTCACATACCTGAACAGTTAATCAACACCATGTCTTTCCACTTTTGCGCTCCAAAATGAGCGATTTCAAAACATCCGAATGTGACACAACCACCAGCGATGCAAACGCGCAGCAGCTGCGTGCATGTATTTTTTGCTAGCGCTTTCCCCAACACGGATCTATATGAATGTTTAATTTTTTAAAATATATTTTGTATACATGTGTCTTGTTTGCTTTATCTGAATTCAGCTTTTACTTTTCCAGGAAGTAGGCTCGTCTCACAGCTGACAAACTAATGATGCTGCCTCACTGGAATAACATGTGAAGTAGACACCAGACATGACACCACAGCCAATCACCTCGCCCGGACAACATACCCTTAACTGCCACCTCGCCTGGACTACAGGCAATATAGTGCTTGTTTTTTTTCCCCCTCCAATACAAAATACCAAGCTATTATAAGGGATGAAAATATCTACATTGTAATTCTTAGACGTTTTCCATGTTTGCAAAGTGTTTATTGAAGAATATTCTGAAGGCCACATCTGTGTAGACTGATAAAATCATACTTTTTGTGAAGCCGTGGTATTTTTCCAACACAACTAATGTAGTCTTATCCCCAAAATCAAATTAAAAATTTGCATAAATTGCAATGAGAGCATCCTCTTTCATATGCGATAAAGTGGAGGAATTAGTGTAGTACAGGCCAAGTCTAACTTCCAATCCTACATTTAAGTTGTGGCTATCCTGATCGCATCCTCAGCCCATCCTATAGCCCGGATGATCGCATCCTCAGTGTAGGATGGTGACACCAGCATAATGGCTGCATGAGGGCGGCATGTTGACTGCCCTGTTGATACCAAGTGAAGCAGCAACAAGTACAGCCCCGGTGGACACACCAACCATTAGCATGATCTGGGCACCAAAGTGGCCAATAATTACTATAAAAAGTAATTACTACATGTACCACACATATATAAATCAGTAATTACTACATGTACTACACATACATAAATCAGTAATTACTACATGTACTACACATACATAAATCAGTAATTACTCCATGTACCACACATATATAAATCAGTAAAGCCTAGCTATGTGCATTGTTCTGTTCTGCAGATTTGATCAAATGGTCAACATACGAATAAGAACACCGTATTTCCAGTTTGTCTTCTTCCTGTCAATTGTGAAAGAGAGGAAGTCGCAGGCCTGACGGAACTTTATCTCACGGTAGTTTGGGTTGTTTTTCTCATCTTCTGTGAGGCGGTTAGGACGCCCTGGAAAAAGAAAAGAGTTATATTTGTCAGTATTTACTGACTTCATTTTAATTTGTGTATTTAATCCTAAAATCTGCTTAAAAAGTGCCTTTTTCAAGGTAAATAGAAATCATACTCAATAATATTTTTTGTGCTGAAACTCACATTTTTTCCCTGTATCAGCCTACCACCAAAAACAGCTAGACATTAAAACATCTTTCTAAGATGAAAGGAAGTCTGAGAATTGAGTCAAAGTATTAACTTGGTCATAGATTTTAGGCCAGTTTCATTTTGGGGCTCAGTAATATTGTTCCGTGAGTATTTGTATATTATTTATTTATTTATGTGACTGGTGTTTATTTCACTTGGCAGCCAGCATTTTGGTGGGAGGAAACCGGGCAGATGATGAAGAAACATGAAGGTACGTGTATTAGTTTTGATTGGACTCTAAAGTATGTTTCCTCTATACTGTTTTCTCCGTAAAGGCCTTGGGGAAGAACAGTTTCATTGTAAATTGACTGAGCTACCTTTGATAAATAAAGATATTACTATACATCTGAATCTTGGACGTATCCATACCTGTTCTGTATCTGACAATGCTGTGATGTCGTGGTACAATGTCCCAGCAGATAAAATCCACCTCGCTGAAACAACCACCACACTAATGATAATAACATAATAAACGTGCATGTCAACACAAACCCTCTCAAATAAACACCAGACTTTTACTTTATTTACTTGACTTTTTATATGATGTCCCTCTGTGCACTTTATTGATAGATGTGTTGAGAACAGTTGTAATGGCAACACACATATTATCTATACGTCCAAAGCTAGATTAGATGATCAATTCCAGTACTAGACAGGATGTTCCATTCCAGTTAGACTGGATGTTTCATTCCAGAGCTAGATTGGACATTCCATTCCAGAGCTGGACGGGATGTTCCATTCCAGAGCTAGACTGGATGTTCCATTCCAGAGCAAGATTGGGTGTTCCATTCCAGAGCTAGACTGGATGTTCAATTCCAGAGCAAGACAGGACATTCCACTCCAGAGTTAGACTGAAACTGCCACTCCAGGGCCAGACTGAATGTTCCATTCAAGAGTTAGACTGAATCTTCCATTTCAGACCCCACTGGATGTTCCATTCCAGAGCTAGACTGGGTGTTCCAGTTGAAAGTTAGATTGGATGTTCCTATCCATGCAGAGCTACAGACAAGATGTTCAATTCCATATCGCGTTAGACTCAATGGGTGTTCATTATTGCAGAGCTGTAGCTCAGCTATTCATTACCAGGACTTAGACTGCATGAATTCCTGTACTACGTATCATGTTCATTTCCCGAGCCAGACTATTTCACTCACCATCTGCCGACTGTGATGGCCGTCATTAGGTACCTGGTACCATAGGTCTGCTGACACGAGAAGTAAGTCTCTCGATATGTATACTCATCAATTTTCTGCTTCATCATGATGTGGGTCTCATTAATGTTGACCTGGGTGTCCGCTTCCCCCATGGTGAACCAGGTGCCGGTCAGGTTCCGAGGTAGATTACAGGCAGGTGTGGTGTAGGTTGATGTCGGTGGAACTGGACAGGTAGACAGGTAGACAGATATATTAATGTACAAGCATCTGATTCTTCAAATGGGAAATCTCATTTACACCCATACCTGTAATATACTTATTCAATAAGTATGAAGGAATAATATGACCTAGAACTAGATCATCTAGAAGCACACTGTGAAAAGCCTTAATTTTGTCCACTAGCTCTACTAACTTGCACATTTTGCCCTATTCTTTCACAGTAATATTTTAACTTTTCTTCTAAAAATATACTTTCAGGGGGAAAAATTTTTCAGGCAAACACAGCATATAGATGACATGTCTCTTGTTTGGGTGAAATGGGACTTACTTTTTGTTTATTCATCTATTTATTTCATTTTTTTGCCAAACTCAGGACTATTTCACTTCTACGACAACAGCCGGAAATACTTTTTAAGATACATTTTCTTTCTACGGAGAAATACAGCCGACTAAGCAAAATGTATTTTGGGAGCTAATAGAATTCATTTTAGTTATCAGATTCAAGTGAATAGAAAAGATGACATGGTTCTTTTATGAAGTCAAGTTCAATTCCTCATAAAAAAATAACCCATTATAGTACAAAACAAAATTGTTTGATAATCTTAAAAGTATTGACACCGGAGTCTTGAGCCATTTAAATCATCTGTATGATTATAAAGGTGTAATATATATGACAGCACATGATCAGGAATGGTGGTGAAGACTTACTAGGGGAGACAACCAGCCTCTCGTAACCAGCATAAGTACTCTGAAGACTGCGGCAGTCAGAAAAGCGAGATCGCACCCATCTGTACTTGTTGTCGGCGGGTCTTTGATCAAGGCGGGTTAACTGGGGAAAGAAATCCAATTGCAATTATAGTGAATAAATGATTTAATGGCTTATGGTACCATGGCCCCCCACCTATAAACCTTATATACCATAAAACCTCATTCTAATACCTTAATTGGTAAGTAATGAAATGTGTGGTGGCTTTGTGATATTTCCTCCACAATAACAAAAGAAATCAAAACCAAAGCAAATTACATGCAGTATGCTTTTTTCAGTTATTATGTATAATTGTTACTGACAGCTGATTTCATAACTATTACACGAGTAAATTAGCTCAACTAAGTGAAACAATTACCATGCAGCTCCGGCCCTCAAGGAGGTACTCAGCCAAACTGACTGAATGACTGGGGTTCAGAATCACTTTGAACATTATTTCATATTGTGCCACATCACAATGATGTGGCCAGACCCAGTGCCAGCTGATCATATTTATAGTGCTGCCTCACTAAAATGACATGTCAAAGAGATCTGACATGACGCCCAACCTAGTATAATTATGATAATGACAGCAAGCCAACCAGAACTTGGTCTATTGCTCTTATGCTGAGCTGCAAACAAGGTAGTACCAAGATTATTGATGTACAATACAGTCTTTGGTCTGACATGATTCAGGGTGTAAGCTCAGATCTACCCTTTCCTAGGCAGATGTTTATTTATTTATTTTATTTGATCAGTGTTTTACGCCATATTCAAGAATATTTCACTTATACGACGGCCGCCAGCATTATGGGACCGCATTGGTGAGAGGCTCCTGGGTCATTACGCTGCGCTAACGTGCTAACCGACTGAGCCACGGAGGCCTCCCTAGGCAGATGATCTAGCTATAAAACCACTCAAGAATTGCTCTGAAAAACATTGTTTTTTTCCCCCTGAACTGTCACTCAATATGTAATCAACAAATCTTTCAAAAGTGAACTTTTCTGATGTACCGAATGTTGCTTTTTCAGGAGTTGTCAGGAGGAACGGCGTGGGTTTAAGCGTACGAGCCCTGCCCAACAAACAGTGTTCACATGGATGCCACAATTTACATCTCAAATGACAAATAGAATACCAATTTTGTCTTATTCTTACCAAGCACTTGAACCTTTCACGGGGGTCCTTTTCTACGGTGTTAGCTATACCAGCATAGGTATAGCCATTTTCTCCAGCCCATGTACCCATGCACTGATATCGGATTCCTACAAACAAATTTACATCAGAAAATGCATTGAGGTTTTGTTTTATAATCTTGCTTTTGGGATGCATAAAATTTTAAAGAAAAAAACTTTATATTAATCAGAAGTACACATGTAAAATACATATGTACAGTTACATTATTAAACTGTCTACTATAAATCCTCTATCATAAGATATTCCAAGTTGAAATTTAAATTGAATTTAAAGTAAAATATATGTGACCAGGTTTAATAACCAGCTGGAAATTTGAACTTTGGAGCAGGTTAGTATCATGTATGATTTACAAGCCATGTAATATTCGACGAAGGTTTCCCAAATTGTGTCAGACAGTAGCATACCTTCTCGCCCCAAACCGAATTCATCTCCCCAAATACCATTCAATATAAATAACAAATATTAAAGTCAGTGCAAAATTCATTAGAGAGGCTGAAGGTTTATGCATGGGAATGAGAAAGAGGCATCTCATCGGACAGCGCTTAAATTTAATTAAAAATCTTATGATACAATTTTTTTTCTCTGAATTTATTACAACTGAAGAATTTAAATTTTGCTCCTTCGTCTTTCTTGCACTTAAGGGAATTTTTTTCTGTTTTCTTTTATAAAACACAGTAAAATGATTGAAACGCTGTGTTCGAGCCAAGGTGCAATTCTCTGACGTCCGCGATAACTAGATCAGCACTGTTCTCATCTTAGAAGTGACTGCTACAAAATTGAAGCATAAAATCCAGCGACAGTCGAATGCCTAGGTCAGCCTCAGTGGTACTTAGATTTAGTTCCATTTGTTTCAGAACTGAGCACGAATCTAGTTGTACAACATTGTAATTTTGTAAACATTTACTTGGGGTCAAAATCATCAGCACAACTCCTCCGGAGGCTACAAACTGAACCAGGAATATCCCAGCCGTGCATCTGCAGCTAGGCTATTGAAACAGGGTCGATGGAGTTCCTTGTAGTAGGCCTGCTGTGTTCTTCCAGTATGTCCAATCTCCGAGAAAACCACATTTATCACTTGGGCCTTCATCGCCAAAGTCCACAACTTTTGTCTGTCATAGGCTACTGCTTAAACTATTATGCCGAAAATACCTTCGGGATTAGAGAGCTAGAGTAAATGTGACGTCACCTTGCTCTCGATCATGGAGACATGCTAAAGCTATGTCAAGATGAAGATTCACTAAACTTTTACTGGGCTGAAAAAATCTAAAAAAACCTTTCATACCGGTTTAACATACTTTGAATGGTAGTCCTTCTTTGGACATAAACATCAGTCAGGTGCTGTCTTTCACTTTAATTAAATAGCAAAACAAGTCCTTGACAAAGACAATGGACCTACTCTGCTCCCTGGAGGTGGAGACATCCCGACATTTGCCATAGTTCAGATAGAACACCTGATTATCCACATAAGGGGAGCCAGGCAGCTGACAAGCATATATGGTGCTGTCCTGGGTCTCGCAGATACCCCCCTGACCCTCCTGCTTCTCGTAGGAGAAATGGTACACCCCTTCAAACGTCCGCTTACAGTTCACATTCACAGGATCAGTCCCTGCAACACAATCATAGTGTATAATTCACAGCAAATCTGTTCTATTAGCCCATTACAATAATTCTATTAATGTTAAAAAATTTTGAATGTTTAGTCCTTTTTTAAAATTCAGAATTACTTGAGTAAACATACTCTTTTTTTTTACAAATTTAAGACACCTACATAGGGCTTAAATACATGATTGCACGTACTCATTTGCGAGGCCAATTTAAATAAAAATTAAACTTTTAAATTCTGTGACTGCATGAAAACACCTTTCAAATCTTTGACTTATCGTTTATGGGACCAGAAAAAGTTAAACATGAAAAATTCAGAAAATGTTCAAGACTAGAAAATTGTAATTCAAATCAAGATCAGCCTACATAAAATACCGATTTTTTTTTTGGCTACATGTAGTAAACAGACTTTAACTATGATCTCGTCAACAAATCAAAAATAATTTCTACTAGCCCTGAACAGCCTAGCAGACATACATGTACAAGTACTGGCATATCCAAGGCAGACGAAGTTATTACTAGCAGATATACCATGTAGATGTATCCGTTGAACTAGCTGGCATATCCAATTTACAAGTACTTGTAGGTGAAATACTGATCATATCCAACCCATATTAGAGAGCTACATCCTTCAGTGTCAAAATCTCTTCACCTTAAAAAACATGGTCATACGATAAGGACTGAGACGCTATGAATTGCTTTCCTAAATTTTGCCAAAAAGACAAAAAAATATGCGGCCACTAGTGACACTGTGGTTCAAACACTCACCACTGACATCATCACAGCATAACTACTTTTACACTCTGCCTAATTCAATGTCACACAAGGAGTATTATGAAGTCACGTCAGGAATATGTTCAGGCAAAAAAGGGGTTAATTACAACGTTTTTCATCATAAATCATTTTGAACCATAGCATTACAATGCTCTGTTCCAAAGCATATCCTTCATACTATTTTAATACTTCCACATACTTTCTCTTAGGACTGAAGTCACATTATAGGGAAGTACATGTATATGCCTTAATGGCATACCGTTTGCAGCTGATAAAAATACAGCCCCACTTGTCAAGTGGATGTCTACCCAGGGGGACAAATGGTGCCTTCCTCGGGAGCTATATACCATATATTAGGACTTACTGTATTGAGTGATCAGCTCCTCAGTGAATGGTCTCTTCCCACATAGAGATTCTAACTCTGGGGCCAATCCCTGAGATCTGGTGGCACAAGTGGCTGTAAAAGCAAATACAAACTATCAATATACAATCATTAAAATTGTTATTTCTCTTTTTTTTTTTGGTAAAATTCTTGGGTATGTAAAGCCATACCCAAGAATTCTTGACGTCAGCATACAATGGGTGCAAGAAATAGAACTGCCCAGGCATGGAAGTAGTCTAAATCACATACTTTACATGAGAAAGTTGAGTGTATGCTAAGTGTTCAGAAAGTTAAGTGTGTAATAAGTCTCAAGAAAGTTAAGCCTATATTAAGCGTCAAGAAAGACAAGTGTACACTAAGTGTTAAGTAAGTGCATATTAAGTGTTAAGAAAGTTCAGTGTACATTAAGTGTTGAGTGTATAAAAGTGTTAAGTGTATATTAAGTGTTAAGAAAGTTAAGTGTACATTGAGTGTCGAGTGTATATTAAGTGTTAAGTGTATATTACATGTTAAGAAAGTTAAGTGTACACTAAGTGTTAAGTGTATATTACGTGTTAAGAAAGTTAAGTGTACACTAAGTGTTCAGTGTATATCACCTGTTTAGTGTACATTAAGTGTTAAGAAAGTTAAGTGTACACTAAGTGTTAAGAAAATAAGTGTATCTTAGTGTTAAGACAGTTAAGTGTGTATTATATCCTGATCCTGATTTGTCCACATCATGATATATGGATACACATGAGAACAATACTACATGTGTTTGACCAAATTTGGTTGAGAGATAAAACTACTATAGTTTGGAACAAAATATTTTTTAAAAAAAATGGTGGTGATTTAAACTATATGCAATACGTATCACACTGGTTTTAAGATGAAATGCCACATATATTTTATCCTATTTGAAATCATAAAATGAATGATTATTGCTTAATGCCAAATTGGAATAAAAAAATGAGGAAAATGTAAACTTACTCTTGCGATACTGTAAAACGTTGGGCGTCCGGTACAGTACATAATGGCAGTAGAAGCATTCACCGTTAGGACTGAAAACATAAGTGATTTGCTCATGAAGTTTCATTTTATTTCGTCAGTATCTTGCCCTCTTACTTTTGCTTCGAGCAACAAACTTCTGCTTCATTTAGAAAGGTGTTATGATGTTCAGTTTGTTTGGAAGGTGGGATGATATAAGCTTTCAACATGACAGGCCAAAACTAAAGACATTATCTCAGACTCTGTTGTCATAAACAATTTCTACAGCACTGTTTACCCTAAAAATTTGCCCATGTGGATGTTTATAGACAAATGAAGGTCATATAAATATTACTTCTGGTGCTGAAACTTACATTTTCTTGGCTTTCTCACAAACATAAAAACAACATACTAATCCAGATCATTAAAACCCCCAGAATCAAGCAAAAGTAATCAAGAGTAATAATGGGTATGGCATATTAGAGGTCTTCATCGCAAATGGTCACATGACCAGCAATGATTAGTTGTTGTCACAGAGAGCCACAAAGGTGGAATCTACGAACATTCTACAAAGTTTTTTTCATTCCAAGGTCTGGATTTGAACACACGTGACCTTGATCACTGCTCAATGTTTATTTATTTATTGATTTACTTGATTGGTGTTTTATGCTGTACTCAAGAATATTTCACCTATACGACGGCGGCCATCATTATGGTGGGAGGAACCGGGCAGAGACTGGGGAAACCCACGACCATCCGCAGGTTGCTGGCACTGCTCAATGGCCTGTATGATAGTCACAACACGCCCGCACCCTAACTGTCTTAAATAGCCACCAAATCAGTTCTTTTGTCACCATGATAACTGCAAATTTATATATAATATTTCTTAAATTCAGTATGAAGACACCATAGTTGCTAAAAACTTACTCTTTTAGCAAAATGCGGCTCTCCAAGTCATCACTGCTGACAGAGCCGTTAGCATTTCTGATATCATAACAGTTAAGGCCACCCCAGGAGTTCTGGTTTATGACTGCCGTGACGCCCTCACCCCCCTCCTGGGAGTACCAGTCCCCGTGGTAGTACTCTGGGATCTGACAATTTTTGAGCTGAAAAGCATACACAATATCAAGGTGTTACATCGGGTAAGTAAACAGTCACAAGTTGTCAACACACATACAGTTAATATCTTGCACTCAGACATACCCTCGTTTAAGTGAATTAATAAGCCCAATCAATGTTTGGGATCTCGTGAAGTCACACAAATATTTCGACATATCTCGCATTATTTAACCACTGCAGGTAAAAGACATGATTTTTATGTTAAGTGCCAAATGCACCGTTAAGTCGACAGACAGATTTATATTCAATCTAGCAACTACTTTTTTATTTATTTATTTGATTGGTGTTTTACGCCACACTCAAGAATTATTTCACTTATATGACGGCGGCCAGGCATTATGGTGGGAGGGAACCGGGCAGAACCCGGGGGGAAACCCATGACCATCTGCAGGTTGCTTCCAGATCTTCCCACATACGGCCAGAGATGGAAGCCAGCATGAGCTGGACTTGAACTCACAGCGACCGCATTGGTGAGAGACTGCTGGGTCATTACACTGCGCTAGTACGCTAACGGACTGAGCCACAGAGGCCCCTAATCTAGCAACGACAGTAAAATAACGTCTTTTATCAATGTTAGTTTGCCAGTGTTACACCTGTCTCGCAAGACACTGAATTAACACTGATTGGGCTTAATAAGACCCACAAGGTATGTGACCTACAGATCAACTGGCCAACAAACAGGCAGACATTGAAACTAAATGGCTTTTTGTTGACGCCAAAAGTTACATGTTAAAACTAGCTCTTGATGAGTTATATCTGTGACACACACATATAGTATAGGTTGTCAAATGTCAATTCATTACAACATATTTTGAAATTATATCCATAGAATTACAACATATCTTCTTGTACTACAAAGTACAAACTTATCCTTTGTACAGATAGTACACTTGAATCATTAAAGCTACATCATAATACCTGCATGTTTACAGCTAGTAACCTTTATAGTGCCTAACCTGACCCAAAACATGGTCAATTCGCACCTGTCCTCTCAAGAAGCACTAAGCTTCCTTAACACATGATATGCGGAGAAAGTTTGTTCATTGTTAATTGAAACCAAGACTGAGTCTATAATTCAGTTCATTAGTATAATTGCAAATATTATTACTATCTTCATAAACGTTAAAGCCTTATGATACTTAATTGGTATTTCCGTGATTTTGGGTCGCCTCTTTACTACTACCACACTCTCGGTGTCAATGAGTCACATCAGTTATAAATGCGTCTCTAACCAGTTTTCTACGAAATTATACCTTGATCATTTGCAATCAGTTAAACCTGTTATAGTTCTTCATTAGTTCCTTATTGCGGGCTGCGATTTACAAAGTTCGCTTACCTGATGCTATTGTCAAACAGACTAAGATTAGGCCACCCAGCATCGTATTCGACGTTCCAGGCGCCATTTTGTAAATACCTGCGTTCGAAAGGCAATTCAGGTACACCTATATAGAGCAGCGAAGACGAGGCTCAGGTTAGACGGACAGGTAGAGGTGACTCAGTAACTTGGAAATGTAGCGTGGGTTATGTAGGTCACGGCCAAGGGCACATCACTCGTCTGTGTTTTATCTTTGTAGGTGAAAATAGTTTAGTCGTACACAGGTAAACTAGGTAAACATACATATTCACATGCGTAAAAATTAAAGAAAAAAAAAGAGAACTATTTTGACCAGTTTCTACTAGAACAGTCTCTTAATTCGAACAGTTTCATGTGGTTACTTCCATATGCAAGGGTATAAACATGGTTGAAGGAGCCACGGTCAGTGTAAAACCATCAGTATCTAAAACATAAGATGGAGATATATGCGTTGTAAATGTTGGCTATTTATTTATTTATTTATTAACAGGTATCAAGTTTACCTTATACAATGAACAATGCGAAGGAATAATATGTAAATAGGCCTATAACCCAATACATATATACATGTCAGGGTCGTAGGAAGCGGGAGGCCATGCCCTCCCCCCACTTAAAAAGTGTGTGTGTGGGGGGGGGGGGGGCTGCATATTTTTTAAACTGCAATTTTCTAACAATGTATTTATAACTGCTGCTTTATGTAGTTTTGAATAAATATATTTACATGACAGGAACGTGTTGCTGCACTGGCACCTATTGTGTCCAATGTATACGGCTACATAGAAGGCAATTTTTCTCATTGCGTTTTGTTCGGCTGAAAACAATCTTTAAATAAACCCAACAACCTGGACATTTTTCATGAAGTTTGATATATAGTTCATTTTATTGTTTTCCTTTCTTTTTATGAGAGTTAATTAGCGTAGGCGGTTTTTGAAGTACAAATGTTCATGCCCCATGTACTGAAATAATGGTCTTTTTTTAAATAACAATGTTCTGCAACGTCGGTTTTGTATTTTCTGCATCCATGCAACTATGGCTGGAATTGTCGTAAGGTTGTGAATTTTTATTATTCTCAAAGATTTTGCTTTTTCCAGATCACATGATATAGTGTCACGAAGTTATATATTGGGTGGGCATTTAAAAAAATGGGCCGCACTTTGACACTCAGTATCTCCGAAACCCGCTTACGTCAGCTTCTAAGTTTACAGACTCAAAAGCCATTATGTCCTAAGTATGCTGGCCAGATTTCAGTGTAATCCTTTAATATTTCTGTTCATGGGACCAAAATCGAAATGGAGTCAAAAACGCATGTTCGGAACAAAATGATGTTCTGCCTTGTTTTACTTCAAAGGCAATCAGATCCTTGTCCGCCGCAGAGAAAACCATCTTGATTCAGCAAAACTTGTGCCTATCTGGCAGAAAGGTTTCTCTGACATTAGAAACAGACAGTTTTTCAAGACGACACTTGATTTAAGCGTGTCACACAGGTGCAGCGCGAGCGCTATTCATGACATCTAACAGGTGATGCAATGCGGGTCACCGGAACGTGCGTTTTTGAAGCTATGTTTTCATTATAACCCTGTGCACAAGCTACTCAAGCTATGACCTTGAAAATTGGTCAGTATATTAACAAAACCATGCCATTTGAATGGCTAAAGTTTGAAGGGTTTGAACAAAGGATAATGGAACAATGAAGCATCAAAGTACGGCCCATTTTTTATGCCCACCCGATATACCTGTTTTTCCAAACTGATAATGTGCCAAAATTATATAGGTTTATGTAGGTTTGCTTGTTTTAACTTTCAGTACACATAAAGAAGTAGTATATATTAACATATACAATTCTCCCATGGAAGGGCAAATCATCTACAGTGTAATCTGACAAAAAAGTGGACCCATTTGTCTCCAAACACAATCTTTTTTTCTAATTTAGTGACTGTGTTTCAATGCCATGACGTTGCAGTTCTATTCAGCCCAAAAAGCAGAATAATTAATATATTTGTACAATATATGCACTCATTGGTGCTGAGTTATTTATTTCATTATGGTTTATCGTCCTTCCAAGATCATTTCACGGATCAGGACGGGTTGCAAGATTCATCAGCGAAGGGAAGATCAGTAACCGTTGTAACCGACTAAGGTGCGTTACTGACAATTCCCCTATATCAGACGCACGCCTTTTTTCTGAGCCAAAGGCATGATCAAAAAGTGTATGTATACATGTGAATGACATTGATTTCAATCAATAGCAAGCCAGCGCATATAGGCCGGCAAGTTTACCACCAAGGCCCAGTAAAAACATGGATGTTTCTTTCCACCGATTCTCCTCCATACGAGTTAAATGCTTGTATTAATCAACCTACACCAACCTGTCTCCGAGGTGCATAAATTTAATGTTGAATTCTGGATAAATTGTTACAATGGTCTTTGTTGACCCCTGGTTCTGCAGGCAAAAGCGTCAACAATTGAGCTAAACGTTTCAATTTTTTTCAGGCAGACTTCTATAGTCAATAACACCTCAAATAGCATATCTAAGATACGGCAAATCGTCTCTAAGGCGATATAGCTCCTTCGGAGCTTCCAGGCCCTTGGCGGCCCCTGGACCCTCGATATTTTTGCTGGGACTCATGCCCCCCCCACCACCCCCCACTTTGAAATTGCTTCCTACGCCCCTGCATGTGTTGTACAATGCAAAGCAAACATGACGGGCATCAAGTCCGTTATATACGCTATAGTAGAACATTAGTTTTATTCGCTGTCTGATGCAGTTTCCGTACATGAATGATACGACTACATATGTAAATGTTTTTCTCGGATTTTCTGTTAAATCCCGTGTCTGTACCAGGAAAAATAGTATTTAGGCCTGAAATTGGGGAGGCGGGTGGGGGGGGGGGGGTGATTAAGGCTAAATCGTATGTGTTCTACACTGTATAAAATAACAATGAATTGAAACTTTGTTGTATAGTTATAGTAATTTGTTTTTCGATAACTGAATGGATGATTAAACGTTTATACATGCTGTTCATTTCTGAACAATATACACGGATTTTGATAACAATATTTGGACAAAAATGTCTAAAAATATTGATAATTCACGATTAAATGTATATACTCATGTAGGCCTTACGTTAAAAACAAAAGAAAACAAAAACACTCCATATATAATCTTAATTCACTATAAAAGACCTGTCTGCATGTTATAGAATCATAACAATGATTTTTTACTTGTGCGATATGGCGGTTAGTTTCATTGCCGGAGGAAAGTGGAGTGTCTGCCTAGAGCGCATAAGCCACCGACCTTTGGCAAGATTCTGACGAACTTTCTCCAACATGTGACGTATACGGATCGATATGCACCCATACTCACCATGAGGCTGTTGTACCAATGCTGACCGTGGTCGCAGAAGTGAAATATTCTTGAGCATGCGGCTTAAACAGCAATTACATAAATAAATAAACCAATAAATCAGTCGAAAGCAAAGGTGATGTGCATGGTTTACTTACATGGACCTTTTTGCATGCACGTTTAGCTCATCAGTCTTTCATTATTTGCCTAGGTAAAGGTAAAGGTTCAGGTAACGATCTGTATATTTAGTGTTGTGTGCAATACAGGAAGTACATGTGGAGTATGGTGACCAGGTAGTCTACTCTGATTGGCATGTCAAATTCAAGGTGACTTTCGTGTTGCTCTGAAAAACGAAACAGCGCAATCACGTGTGACCGAATTGCAGTATTTATAACTTTATAAGGCGTATCTTTGGCACTTTCGCATCATTTCTGGAGTGTTTCGGTGGGGCATTCATGAGTATGTGTTGAAGTAAAGTTCTTTGTTTTTTTACGCATGCATGTAAAATTCAAAGAATGTGCAATGGGATATATTTGTCTGCATGTTGTTAAACTAAAAAGCAAGCATTTATTTACTGGTTTGATACTGTCCTTATTATAATTTTCAAGATGAAATAAAGAAAAGAAAACGCCAATGATCAAACCATATACGAGTCTCGATACCTGTAAAAAAAAATAGGCCTACCTTGAATTCTGTCAGTTACATAGAGCGTTGAAAAAAGTGCATATAGGATGAAATATTTTGAGTATAGGCCTACTTTTATGTTGAGATACCTCAAGTATATACCCATATTGAGAAATAAATGTAGTGCGCTTCATGTATCCGTTAAATGCAACACCCCTTTAGAACCCCTCCGGGGTGAAATTCAAAGTACCTCCAAAATAATGTTATCGGTCAAGATTTATCTGTTTATTTGATTGGGAAACTCACGACCATCCGCAGGTTGCTGTCAGTTCTTCCCATGTACGGCCGGAGAGGAAGACATCATAACCTGGACTTGAACTCGCAGCAACCGCATTGGTGAGAGGCTAATGGGTCATTGCACCGTGCGTAACTCAGGCTACATGTTCCACATGACAACTTTATATCATGCAGTAAATGCAGTAAATACCGTAAATACCGATTCTTAAGTTTTCATCTACTGCATTAAGCTACATGTACTTACACACGGCCTAATTAACGCTACTTATGACTTTTATCGGTCATGTTGGGTAGAAAGATGATTTTTTAAAATTATGATACCTTGAGATAAATTGATAAATTATACAAAACGCAGATTCTTAAGTTCGCACTCTACGCACAATCCCACTTAAGAACGGGCCAGTCATGTAAATATCTTCAACTTTGACAACATTTTTATTTACATATCAATATGCTGTACTTAAAGATAATCGCAAGTTGTAGTTCTAATCAAAGCCTAATCACTGACTGGCTTCCTAATGACAGAGGCCCAAAACAAGGTTACCCATTATCGCCGTGTGTCTTTGTTTTGAACATGAGGTAATTGATCATTTATTATACGCCGACAAACTGACGATTTAGTATACGAGGAATCAGACTTATAATTATAAAGATTATTATTTATAATTATAAAGGTTTAAATGAGGAAGATGATTCCACTGTTTTTCATTATTATTTTTACTTTTTTAAAATTATTTTGGTGATGCTGAAACGATTTACTATGAACTATGTATAAATATAGTCTCGTTTATTTTTTTCATATTTTTTTAAAACAATTAAAGGCGTTCAAAGATTTAAATTCTAAGATGGGCCTTATGGACAATATATCAGAGGTTAGGAACTCTGACGCCATAGAAAGTCTATCCAACTCTACTCACGACACTGCATTTCCAATGAGTAAAAGACTACTGAAATAATGTTCCCCCAAAATTCATTCCTTCTGTTAAACATCAAAAAAAAAAACGGGGATGTGACGTCATAGTTACTACATACCGTCAGCATGGATCATAAAACCCACCATAGTATTAAAATATTTGAATGGATCTCTTAAAATATTTCCAGTGAGGTCTGTGATATTTTCTGATTCACTTGCTGCATTGCAGGCAATTAAGAATTACTTTTTACAAACTGTATCTCCAGTGATTTGGAGCTATTATGGTTGATAACCTCGTTGTCCTTTCAGGGGATAGAGGTTTGTTTGGCTTAGGTACCAGCCCACGTCGGAATAGCGGTTAATGAAGAAGCGGACAAGGCTGCAAAACAAGCGCTACTGCTGAATAATATATCTGTCTCTTACACCTTATCATGTCGAGAGATGTTCAACGACGTTAAGTCACACTTCTACTCGCTTTGGCAGAATGAGTGGGATACAACGAATAATGGTCGTCTTTATTTTCAATTTCAGCCTTTTATTTCCAGTGGTAATGTAAGCCTATCTCCAAGACGACACGATGTCCTCTTTTTCAGATTAATGTCTGGTGTCTTACCTCTTAACTTACGCCTTTTCAAGATAAACTGTCACCCAACTGGCTGGTGTGATTTTTTGTGATGTAGATGAGTCCGAAGTACATTTTCTTTAAAGATGTCCCAGATATAATGTAATCAGAACTGAAATGTTTGCAAAGCTATCACATCATGGTATTTTTCAGCACACATTACAGGCAGTTCTATGTCCTCCAGGCAAAGGAGTTAAAGTTTTCAGTGAAGTGGCGAAGTTCATTGTTAATTCAAGGCGATTTTGAGTCGCCCCAACCCTCATCCCGTTTATTTGAGGGCTATCTCTAGTAACGTAGTATAGATATACTCTTGCTGTTAGGTGTGGCGTGCATCATCCCTTTTCAGGGCTTGGAAAACGCCAAATTTTTAATTTCATTCACTCACTCTTAAAATATTTGAATGCCTTTCAAGACTCTTTAAACAAAATCTGAAAAAATAAATGAAAATATTTTTGTGCATAGTTTTCAGTTGTCTGGTATGATGGACCTTACTTCATTTTTTTAGTTTTCTTTTCCTTTGATGTTTAACAAACACAAATGTGTAATGCTTGTATGTATTCATTTGAAACACAAGAAAGTAGATTTGTGAGATTTGTTTGGTCAAAAAATTCCAAAGGTTGAGTTTCTAAGGCATCATGCATGCAGATCAGTAACACAGAGGAAAAAGATATCAATACACAGATCAACAAACGTGCATTCAAAGTTTTATGTTTTGAAACAAAGGAGTTTGATTATTATGTATGTATCTGATGGGTGTTTTACGCCGTACTCAAGAATAGTTCACTTATACGCCAGCGGCAAGCATTATGGTTGGAGGAAAACGGGCAGACCGTGGGGGAAACCCACGACTATCCGCAGGTTGCTGATACATACATTTCAACAACTTTATTATCAAAGACGGAAGGTTTATCTAAAGGTTGGTATACTTGTGTTACAGTATAATGTTCTATATATTTTCCCAAGCTGATAAATAAGGACTTGTGTGTATAGTTTTACATGGAAGAGCAAAGCTTAAAAAGTAAAGAGGAAAAGTGTTATGATAGACGTCCGGAATGGTGGACGTAAACGTTATAGATGTTGACAAGCACTGCGATTCTTCAACCTTGATTCTCGGATGTTTACAAGATGCTTATTCAAGCTTATTCAGAAGGCATTATTCTGTGTAAACTGATACAAATATATTTTTTGTGAAGCCCAGAAATTGGCCAACCCAACCACTGTAGTTTTGTAAAACGCGCACAAACTGCACTGAAAGTATCTGTTTTATAAGGAAAAAATTTTATGAATTACGTAATGTATTAAGCCATGTGATAAAACTATATATATATATATATATATATATATATATATATATATATATATATATATATATATATATATATATATATACGAAAATACAACCATTCGGCGACATTCGCTGCTATTCTCAGTTTCTAAAACCCTTTAGCTGATGTATGACAGGCATCAGATATTCAATATTTCTGTATTTTTATAAAACCGGAGTATATGTACATGCTGAGATTTTACATTGTTTTTGTGTGATAATGAATTCTGTGTGATAGGGAATTGTAAACATGAACAGAACTTCATTCCAGCATTGTAACTGAAGGCAAGTGTTTTTCGGTCATAAAATTCATTAATCGTCAGACCCCTTGCTGGATTTTAAAAGGGGAAAGGTGCTAAGGTACAACCACATTTCTCAAAATAGGGGCTATGGCAATGAATTTTAACATTTAGGGTTTGGATTAAGCACCCTTGCAAAAAATAATAAGTTTTAAAAAAGCCTAACCATGGAAATGCAAAAAATATTTCCCTCTGCTAATAACTAATTACCAACTTTTAGAAAAGCAGTATAAGTGTGGAAAGGGCCCAAGTAAAAAACAAAACGGTGCGTAAGTGTAGTAGATCCCGGAAATTGTTGAATGGGCTAGCGGGGCCGAATCAAGCCAGATTTAGAAATTATCCCATATCTCTCACATTGTCATACTGACACATGTACTCCACTGGTACACTGTATAAATAGATAAGCAAACCATTACACACTGAAATTCAGTTTAATTCTTGTTTTACAAATTCTCGTCTTCTGTTTTAACAAACAAAGTAAAGTCCACCTGTACAGCCTTGAGAAGCAGATGTCTATGACCAAGCTGGACACACTTCACTGAACCTCTCGTACTTTGCTACCCCATCTCTTGGCAAAGTACAAAGCAAGTCTAGCATGGGACTTCCTGCAGGGCAAGGGATGGCTACGGCCCGGGCTGTACTGTACCATTCAACCCATGCGCCACTGAATGGAGATCAGTTGTTCAAGGTAAGAATAGAAAGATGTGGAAATATTTCATACTTATAAGAATGAATACACAAGTTTAATTTCACATGTACACCTACCAGAATTGAGTTTTACTGAAATATATTCAGATTTTCTTAGCTTATAGCATACTTTTGATTTTTTTTCACAACCATATTCAGCATTTTAAATCTCTTTACCTTTTAACAGTAGCAATATTTAGACGCTTATATCTTGAAAACTATTGGTCGCAGCTCAATTCCGTTGACACACGCCGCAAACGGGAGACTTTGATCTACAATTTGATACAAATCCCAGCTTTCTAGCTTTAGTAGTATTCTTGTTATAGCCTCATGTCATGTTTTTTCAAAATTACATAATCTAATTAAAATTTTGCAATTTATACAATTGGGGCATTGGTCATTCACCTCTATGAATTAGATAACATATAAATCCATGTTTTATTTGTTGTTCATTTCATTTTATAGACGTAAATATGAAATTTTCCGTTTTCCCTATTTGTGATTTTATACCCCTGAAAATTTCAACTTCCATTCAATTTTGATTACATATTTGGATTCCTCTTGCAAAAGTACACTATGAAACGTGCCATTTAAAATCTCGCCCGACTGTTATTTAAGCATCAAAATTGACAAAACGAAAAAAAGTGGTCATGTGACATAGTTTAACCCTTCCTAACTACTAATTTGCATACAATCAGAACGTATTACATCAAGAATTGTGTCCCTCTCGACTTAGTGTATGTATACATAATTTAAATAAAATGGCTTGCGTAGTTTCGGAGAAGTTTCTTAAAGGTTTTGCACAAATTCCAATATGGCCGCCACACCATGTGATCTTGAAAGTTTTTAAACAATTTGCCATCAGCTTCCTGACCTAGGGATTATACCTGTGTAATATTGTACTTGTATTCCTTTAAGTTCCTTTCAAACCCCTGTTAACAAAATTCGTGGAAGAAAAATAATAATATTAATCAAAAAATAATGATAATAATAAAAATCCAAATAAAAACAAGAGGTATTCCACCAAGTCTGCTGGTCCACCTAATAATCTGAGCGAAAACAATAGGGGAACCCTAATAAGTACAAAATTTAAAGAAATTATCAAATTTGTATAAATCTGTGCTGAATTTGGAGATCTCTGGAACAGCTATTTATTTCCTACTAATTTCTTTGTTTTAGATCTTGTGATCAAGGCTATTTTGCAGGATGTTTGATGGTAATTTAACAAAGACACTTTATCCCTGTTTAATTTAAACTATGTTTCAAGTATCGAGCACAAACTAAACTTATCAATTTCAAGTATCTAGCATACATGTAAGTGTTATCTGTTGGAATATTGCCCTTGTGAAAAGGAAAAATGAGACTCTTCCCCCACCAGCTGTCTGTTTCTCCACCAGAACATAGTACACTGTTCCTATGACGCCTCAAGCAGTTTTTGCTATAGTATCTGGCCCAGTGTGGCATTCACCTCCCTGGGCAACTGTGATTTTTTTATGTTTCCAATGTCCTCACACACAAGTTGAGCAAATATACAGCTACAGATGGCTTTCACATCCTAGTTCAATACCTTTTGAGCTTTCTTCTTGGTTTCCCTCTACAAATAGTTTTTGATACCAGAACTTAGAAATATTTCAGGACAAAGAGTGGGTTTTGAGACGTTTCAAAATGGCCGTTGAGTGCATTTGAAATTCGTACAGCTACTGTGACTGCAACCGTTTACTTTCAGTTCTTGGGATGAACTCAGGGCTTGATGAATGTCAGAATTTTAAAATAACAGTCCATCTTCATGGACCCTGTACAGACAGTACAGACAGTACAGGGTCGAGCTACAAAGATGTGTGCAGTCTACCCTGTTCAGGATCACTTGCAGGAAAGCTAAATAGTTAAAAGAAGTTTTAAAAGTTTTGTGAAAGTTATCATGACTGACAGAAATCGTCATTGTTTTTCATGTTTAGAGCTAATTTTGTTAATTTATGTTTTGAAAGTAATTTTACAATTATCATGATTCAACCAATAAGATCACTCCAGAGCCACTGCAGAATCAGCTAGTGTTTGTCAGTTAATAGCCAAGGTTATTCGCTGTGATCTTTTAATATGGGGTTAGGCTATCACAGCCGAGGAGGAGTCATCCTGGTTAATGTATTGTGTATTGTGGAGAAGCTATGCGCAACAAAAATCCGTGCAAAATGAACCAATACATGCATTAACAGGGCAAAACTGCGATGAATTACGTTCACTGAGTCATCCTCTGTTCATCTGCCAAGTTTTTCCACATTCTGTAGCCTTTACAACCAGTAAATCCAAGATAATTCACGGTTGTGACTTATGCTCACATGCCGTGTCGACATTCTGACCTACTAAACCGTGTTATTGCTACCCACCTATGCGCATCCGTGGTTGACCTTTCATTACGTCACTATGTTTTGATGAACTGGCTGTCAGTTCTGGCAGGCACAAAGCCATGTGACTGAGGAGACACGAATTTGACAGAAGACTATGGTGCAAAATGACGGACCCCATAGTTTGTGCAAACTGTCAGATTAAATTCACAGTGAGAACGGAGGGGTTCCATTCAAAATTGGGTACCACAGGCATTACGGTGCGCTAAGGCCTGGATAGTTTTTTGCTGAAGGATGTGGCATGTACGCCAGAAGTCCAGAAAGGACATCGCGCAGAACGATCCGCGTGCCCTAAATGTTACCATTTGGTGTTGAAAGCAACAGTTGGCCAGTCGTCAGAATGTCCATTTCTGGAAAGGATGGAATGTGGGGGTTACGTCGAATTAAAAAGAAAGACAACCAGTACGTTATCGATGCCAGCGAAGAGCGCCTACATGCGGAAAAGAAAAAATGTTGATATGGCATGTAAAGAGAAAAAAAAATTTGCATATTATTTTTTATTACCGCTTGATAAGGGGGGGATATCCACTATTCAGATATGTATAAATTATAAGCAATAAAATCACGTAATGTTGACTTGTTTCTTTTCGAAATCGCAGTTTGCTGTCATGATGCGTCGGGTGTATACAAATTCCGGATTGTACATGGAGTCACAACCGAAAAGTGTGGATAACGGACTACAGAGACAGCTGTGTAGATGATAGCGGCCAGCCTTGACTGAAACCTTTAGAGTGTTTTTTCATGTAGTGGAATCTACTGTGATTCTGATTCATGAACACACTCATCAAACATAACTTTTTCAAGGTTTTCGTTTAGAATTAGAGGAGGAGGTCAGAGTGAATTGAAAGTAATTATGCAACAATTGCTATTGGTTTAAATAGTAGGTTTCAAAGTAGGCGACTATGGGAACGGCAGTAGACCGCTGTCTGCAGCGTGCTACTTGCCCTTTTTGAACACCCTGTGAAGTAAAGTTTTAATCTGATAACAGTTTGTCACAGGAAATGAGTTTGTTAGAGCTTTATGCTCAGTAAATACACATTGAAACAAAGAAACGTGTTTAGTAAAAAAAAAATTTTCGGTTGTGGCTTCAGATAGAATCCGGAATTTGAATACAGCCGACACACGCTGACAGCACGCAGTGATTTTGTAAAGATACAAGTCAGCATTCGTTTGTATTTTCTGCTTATAATGAGTCTGAAATGGACTCCACTAAGTGCTCGATGATTAAACGTTGAGAAAGGTAAATATCAGAAAGTGTTGAAAATAAACTTCAGCATTTAATTTAATCGAACTAGGTTAAGCAGTTTTACTTGTGTGAAATGGCCTATTCAGTTTTTTTCATACCCTGCTTATGGTTATCGGGTAAATGACCATTAAGGAATTAGCCAACTAACAAACTTTAGAGGGCTAGAAAAGTTTTGTCGTCGCTTATAACAAGAGTCAAAGACCCCATTGACAATATCTGGTGAGAATTACATATATACTTACCTGGTATATCAGTATTTTTAATCATCAAAATAGCCATTTTAACTACTCCCTTCTTTTGATCCCATTGGTATCACACCTGTTCTACTAATTTTCATAATAACAAGTTTAAAATGCCAATAATTCAAACATTAATTGAAATGGTTTTAATCAAATAAATGATGAAATGACGTATATTTATATATGTGCTTTCTTGAGTCCTAGCAACCTAAGCTGAATGTGATATTGTATTCTCCACTCCAGTACTGTATGTTAATAAGGTTATTTTGTTTCAGAAATTTATTGCTGACCACTCCCATGGACATATGTGAGGATGTTGAGTAGGGGGAAAGATGGTAGGTGTATTATTATCAAATTAAGCTCTTGAAAATGATGATGATTGTTTCATTATCAATCGTGTTTATATTAAACTCACTCGTATAGCCGTGCTTCATGTACATGGTTTAATGGGTGATACCTCTAATACGCTGTCGTACAGTAATCGACTACTTGTTAAGGGGCAGCACTTGTAACAGTGTGGTAAACATAAACCCACTGGCTGGTTTAGTTATATTTATTGAGTAAGTAGCCTTGACTGAATAAAAGCCTTGAGATGTTGCCTATATGTTTCCTCCAGTGACCATCAGATTACATATGTTGATATGATGCCTTAAAAACTCAAGACTGGTATCTGGAATTGACTGCCACCTGTATGAAGGAATTACATGAGTTTAGCATCAATTATATACATGTGTAGCGCTAAAACGGTTAGTAAATTTAACTTATCGATTAATCATTTGAACTGTCGAAATGATATACAAATGCTATCCGGTCATCCATCTAGTATTTGGGTAACCGGTTGTATTTGTGGTACTTTGCAAGACATAAATGCTATACAACAGTCAGTTTTGCTGTTGTTAGATCTATTCAGGGTTGTTAATTATGCTACAAAAGGTAAGTTTACCTGTATTTTTAATGAGCTGCTGTCTGAGCTAACCAACTGAACACCCGCTATGTGACTAATGGTTGTATTTCCAGCAGAACAGAGTTTAAACTGACTTGTTGTTGAAAGCAGCCGTGGGAGCTGCTGACCTCCGAGCCATTTATCTACCATCTCACAAACCCAGATTGCAACTGTGCAATTCAGTCCTAAGTGGGCCATGGGTGATATTTCTACAATGCAACTTCTTACTTGAATTGCTATGCACCACTTAGGGTGAATTCTTAATGTTTTTGATGTAGACTTACATATTTAATTATAACTACAGGTGAATGTTTGTGTTACAATTTTTTAAATTTATTACTAGTATCTGTACAAACCATGAGCCTAAACACACATATGACAACTTGTATGAAAAGATACCAGCGTTTCAGCACTGATGACATTTTCCTTTCATATGGGTCAAAGATTTGTGTAAACCAATGGAGAACATACACATTAGGCCCATTGTGTACGTTCTAGTCAAGGATATGATGTACAGTGTGCACAGAGGTCTTGAATACAGCCTGTACCCTTGTACAGTACAGTAGTTCAGATTATTCTGAACCCTGAATTATGTTTACAATTGAATGTGCACATAGGTGCAAAGACTACCTTGTCAGGATCTAAATTGCTCTTTAAAATGGAATGGTGATGGTGATGGAATGGTATGGTCAGATGTGAAGTTGTATGTTTTTGTTAGCAAAATATGTGTTAAAACTTCATGTTGATGTTACATGTTATGTAGCTTAATTTTGATATTTAATAAACACGGTCAGAGTAAATAAGTGAATTACTGTAGACTTCAACTTTTTTTTGTTTTTTTTGCAGCTTAAATCTAGTATCCTTAAACAAGTCTGTCGACCAAAGGTAAGCCATATTTACATGTCACACATTTCTTTTTAGAAGAACGAATGCTTTTTTTGTCTCTGTGTGTGACATCAGGAAAGAGATTTTGTTTCCTGTGGATTACACTTTTCATGTTCATTTAACATCTTTTTCATTGGTCTGTTGACACATGAATTGCAGATTCCTCTTTGAACTCGAGCAACAATACATGTAGATTAGTATTTTAAATACAAAGCTTCACCCTATGTCTGCAAGTAAGAATCAATCAGTCCTTGATCTGAACTCGTCTATTAATGAACAACATTATATGATAGACCAACTCCTGTTGCAATAGACAAATATTCCTAAGGTATGTATATATCTTTATAGTTTCACAATATAGTTTATTTTCCTAGATTACTCAATTTGTTAAAGACTTTACAAAATATCATTCTGGATACCATGAGACTTATCTACTTGGAGATCTTGAGATCAAACTCTGGTGTAAGCACTGGCCATGCCCCTGATTCTCGGGGGTGAGTGTGGGTTGGGGATGTTCAGGTATCAGTGTTGCAGGGTTTCTCTGGTGATACACTCCAGTTTTTTCAGGTAAATGTGGCATAAATAGGTTTCTAACTGAACAAGATGCAGACACCATTGTGCAGTGATGTCAGAAGCGAGGTATATTTTAGTGATTGTGCATATTACGTTCTTGCATGGTGTTATAGGTTGAATTGTCGACTTGATGCGTCATTGGTGTAAATTAATCTGAGAGAATCGCTTGCCTTGTTCCAAAATTTTTAATGATGGTTATACTTACATGAAAGCCGCTATCTGGCTTAGGAGCAATATCTCTGTTGAGAATGGGCAAAATATATTTGCAATGATACAGATAATGACTACAGTCATACATATGCTTAAAAAACTGGGAAGTACATCCATGAACATAAAATTAAGCGCAACAATTTCTTTTTCTGCAGGCTGTTTTTTTGGCACATCTCTGCTCAGATATAATCTGTCTGATGTGTTACCTGAAAATGAGTCTTCATTGATTTATTTATTTGATTGGTGTATTTACGCTGTACTCAAGAATATTTCCGTTATACGACGGCGGCCAGCGTTATGGTGGGTGGAAACCGGGCATAGCCCGGGGGAAACCAACGACCATCTGCAGGTCACTGGCAGACCTTCCCACGTACGGACGGAGAGGAAGCCAGCATGAGCTGGACTTGAACTCACAGCGACCGCATTGGTGAGAGACTCCTGGGTCGTTACGCTGCGCTAGCACGCTAACCAACTGAGCCACGGAGGCCCGAAAATGAGTCTTGAGTAAAAGTAAATGATGCAGATGAAAAAAAAAAACTTTTTTTTTCTTTTCACAATGTCTCTAAAGTGTTTTTATAAAAATACACACTTGCAGCTTACAATTTATAGGTATAGTCTATGTAGGAGAGTGTTTGAATCATAGGGATGTCAACAATATTGGGAATTTGCAATAAAATATATTGAGTATATATAGGTTGTTGCAAATAAAACCTTTGTTCCTATGGATTTAAGTGAAACAAATACTATATGTTGTTAGTAATTAGCTGTACAAATTAATAAGAAGCCAAGTGGGTATATCAAGAGTTCACACAGACTTGGGTGAGGTATGGGAGTGTGTGTCTAAACAATATGAGTTTACCACATTTGCTAGATCTTTGGATTATACATCTTTGAGAGAGAATTGTAAAATCATATGTTTTGTTGGGCTAGCACCCCTAGGTTTTAACTTTATAGTCATGATCTCAAGAGATTTTTAACATGCTGATTAGGCTTATTAAACTTTAGTGGCACTGTCTTTGATTACACCATATGACTAATGCTGAATGGCTATACAGTAATGAATGTTATTTTTAGTGCAAAAGATGGTCACCTGATGCCGATGCCCAGTATTGGTGTAACTGTGGACTTGACAAAGAAGGTTTTGTGAGGAAGTTTGTGTCGAAAATCGTAGGTTTGTACACACAAAATGAAAGTAAAATTATAGAAATGACCTAACATTAAGTGGAACTACTGGATTCTGTAACTATTTGTGCAATGAAATTAGCCTAAAAAAATCTGGCTTATTTTATTCTTTCGGATACATCACAAAATTCTGATGTGTAACATTTATTTACTTTTGTCTTTTCTATGCTCTTGACTTGTATTAGCCTTCATAAAAAAAAGCTGGCAGCAGGTTTATGTGTATATGCATTATCCTTCTTATTAACATTGCTGTGTGTTAAGTATTTGTTGTAGCTAAGCTTTATCTCAATTAATACATTAAGAACCTAAATAAAGATTGAAATGACAAAATATACATGTATAAAAATTAATTTTTAAACATTTAAGGTGATGGTGTCTTTGCCGAAAAGGAATTCGACAAAGGTGACTTCCTAATGGAGTATGTTGGGGAGAGGCTTTTTCACAGTGAAATAGCAGAGAGGTATAAACGGTACAAATCCCGAGGACACAAACACAATTACTTGTATCACTACAGGTACATGGATAAGGAACATTGGTAAGTACTGCAAAGTATTATGTTGCCTAACTTTTCTCAAAGTTGCACATGGCTTAGACTATAACGTGAATCTCAACATAATAATATATTGAATATTTGTTAAATACGTCATGTGTATGGATACCATTACGGAGAGCAGTATGATTTCAGCAGGTTATGTTTTCAGACAACATAGAAATTGTAAAGAGGCACATGTGTTCTTTAATTCAAAGAGAACACAAAACAGCACTATACAAATGAAAGATTCCACTTTAACTGATCCTAGTAAACTTTTGGCGATACTAATGATTTATGAATTATGATACAAGAAACATGTTACTAAAGTTGCAAAACTTCAATGTTAATTTTGTTGCTTTGTCTTCATGTTTTTGTTATATCTTGAGTAATATAAAAGACTACCGCATGGAGAGTAAAACCAGAACATTGACGATAGTGTGATAGTTGACAAATGGACACATGTTACCGGTGAAATCTGGTCAGTTTACCTCTGGGTTATATTCTAACTGTTAATGTAAGTATTTTAAAAGTAAGAATTTACATGTCCCCTAGCACCATGACACCTGCATAATCAGGTCAGAATAAAACTTGCAGGGATGTCAAATGTAGTATGCTAGGCGTCACTGGTCTAGTATTGCCTAAAATGCTGTGTTGTCATCACATTTAACATGTGTACACAATAACCTGAAAACAATGCAAAGCAAAGATGAAAGGCTTATCACTGTCAGGGAGATGAACAAGACATTTTGTTTACTGTGTTACCTCTTAGAAGAGAAATACAGCTACTGTACATTTGTCCTGTTTTCCATATTCATCCGCAGCATTGACGCTACATATACTCTTGATCATCTGTGCCATCTCGTAAATGATGCAGAGGAGAGCGATCCATTGTGCAATTCTAAAATGAAGCTTAAAGTGTATGGAGGATACCCCAGGTTATGTTTATTTGCCACTCGGCAGCAGATACTGTTTGACTATGGGGATAGTGATGCACCGTGGAGAAAGAAGGTACATGTATATCTGTTCTTTGGCTTGAGTGTTTCGAAATGGTTTTGTATTTTAGGTTTTGTGGAGGATAGTTCAAAAGACACGAAAAACATAACATCTTATAATAAATATCTACCTGAAAAGTTACATTAATAATGCAGTCATCTAGACCGCTCTCTAACAATTGAATATACGTTTTTATGTTATGGCTTAATGTCACGGAATAGCAGAGCCATTTTGGCATAAAACCATTTTGTAATCAATTCATGAATTACATGTGTAAATACACATACTTAACTATGTAACCATAGTAAAAAGAAAAAGAATGTTTGATTTATTAATAGGATCAAAGAACGTGTGTGTTGGGTGAGAAAAATACTAGAATTGTGTTTAATTCTAATTTTTTTCTGTTAGGTTTTTTTTGGGCTGTTCATGGTTATTTTGTGACGCTTATGTAATAGGCTATGATTTAATTTGACAAAACTTGAAATTTTAGTACTCTGAGTATGTATTTTTAGGTAAAATTTTGAAGATGGTTTTCGTATAACAAAACTGTGGTGAAGGCAATAAATTAGGCATAATATTACATAATAGTGTAGTTCTTTCTTCAAATTTTGACCTGGATCAGCTTGTGTTGGGTAATATGTTTCCGTCTTTTTCAATTCCAATCGTGATCCAGATGATTTTATGAATATCTCTACATAGATACGCATCCTAGCATAACACATGGGATACTAATAAGATATAAAATTGTTTTTAAGTTTTAGAATTTTAGAAAAAGTTGCATATCTTAAATGTACTGGGTACTATGGTATACTGCCAATTTGTATGTTGAACACTCCAGAATGACCAAATTTTGTTCCCAACACTACAAAGAAGACAATTTGCCTGTTATAAATTGAATATTCTTTCGAAATGAAGTAATGAGCATGGACAGTTAATCGTTATCTCATGCTCGAGCCAGAACATAAGATCTTTAATATTGTCGTTATTTCTTGAATTTTATTTTCTTGCAGAAGAGTTCAGTGACGAGGACCCATTTGGACGCCTTGATGGTAAATAGAACCAATAACTCCACTGTTTGTGTCATGTCCACAGCATTATGTTGCACTAGTTGCAGCGCTTTCGCTGCACAAACTTTCTTTTTGTTAAAGCTGCTTGATGGTATTATTACAATTGCAGGTATTATCAATGGAGGGAAGATACCTCTGGCTTGTCATTGTTTGGTTAAACTGTACAGGCTCTGTGTGCATATCATATCTCTGTTGACTCGTACATTTAGGAAGGTTACTTAGGAAATTTTTCAGGGACTAATTGTTTCAATGAAAATCTCAATGTTCATTCTTTGAAAAATATGTAAAACGCTATTTGAAGGGTTATGAGTAAGAAAAGGACTACCTGTGAAATATATTTTGTATAAAGCTCACGAAGTAGAAACAGGTGAGATTTAAGGATACAGTTTTTTTCTGCTTAATTAAGGCCATGTTCAAAGTACAGATGCAAAATTTACACATTCCAGGAATTTGTGAAAATCTCAGACATTCCAGTGGTGTGTATTTCAACCTCCACATGGTAAACTTTATGTTCAGTGATCATTTTTGAAATAACTACATTGCAAAGTCATTTACTTTTTGTATTCTTCTACCATAAATGGTTGCATATTAATTATATTAAAGTGAGACAGTTAGATAGAAAGTTACATGTATGATGGTGATGAACACTTTTTTGGACCAGTTTCACATGTGTGGTGCGTTTTCGTTTAGATTGTGATGCAGTTGAAGGATATGATCGTGAAGAAAATTTGGCATCAAGTATCAGTATTTAGCTATATAATTGATTCCTTGCTCGTGAAATAAGGCAACAACTGTTGGTTAAGATTTACATATACTATTGCCCTAGTGTCAGTGTATGTGTACTTAGCCATATGATTAATTCCTTGCTCGTGAAATAAGGCAACATCTGTTGGTTAAGATTTACATATACTGTTGCTCTAGTGTCAGTGTATGTGTAGTTAGCTATATGATTGATTCCTTACTCGTGAAATAAGGCGTAGATATTGGTGAGGGTTGTACAGGTACACAATGGTCATACCATAATGGTTTGTTGGTGTTAAGTTTTGCATGGATGAGATTATGTCAATGTTTATTGCAGACAGAGTAACCTTTGCGGAGAAAAGGTTGAAATTGGGTAATTATGGGGGAATTGTTTTATTCTTCACTGTCATTCTGACCTTCGTCCCATGTGGGTTTTCTGGTAGTGGTTTGCAAATACGGGTAAATTTGCCTTTGCACAAGGAATTCAGCTGAACACTCGTGATGTATGTTAAAACATGTTTCTGAAAGGTAGATTTTTTCTCACAAAGCACAGCTAGTCAATGTAGGGTAACATATGCATATACTGTTGCCTTAAGGTCAGTGTACTTAGCAGTGTCACACTGCTTCTCAGATGTGTAGACCTTGGCTTTCTTTTTGATAAGTGCATTACCATACCATTAGGGTGTATTTTCTGTTTTTGCACAGGTGGATTAAAGTTTTGTCAAAGTTGTGTTGTACACAAAGTAACATGCATTATCAGAGAAAATTATGGACGAGGTTGAAATCTGGGAGTTGTTAACGTATATTCATATATGTTTCTGAAAGGTAGATTTTTTTACACCAAATAACTGTTGGGTAACATATACTGTTGCCGTATAGGCCTGTGTATAGGTATTTAGCTACATAATTGATTAACTGTTGGTTAAGATTTACATTACTGTTGCCCTAGTGTCAATGTATATGTAGTTAGCTATATGATTGATTCCTTGCTCGTGAAATAAAGCAATAACTGTTGGTTAACATTTACATATACTGTTGGTCTAATGTCAGTGTACCTATACTTAGCCGTATGATTGATTCCTTACTCGTGAAATAAGGCAACAACTGTTGGGTAACATTTACATATTCTGTTGCCCTAATGTTAGTGTATCTATACTTAGCCATATGATTGATTCCTTACTCGTGAAATAAGGCAACAACTGTTGGGTAACATTTACATATACTTTTGCAACTGTTGGGTAACATATAATGTTGCCTTAAGGTCAGTGATATGTATTTTACAATATGTCTGTATATTTGTTTTATTGTTGAAGATTTAGTTCTTGGTCTCCATTGATATGTTCTGTCATGCTATAATGGTGTATTTATGCCATGTTTGTTGATAAGTTGTCTGAAAGTAAACCACTTTACATGTTTATATCTTTAAATTTAATAAAATCTGTTCTATTGCTGGACCTATTAGGGAGTTATTGTTGTTGTTTCTTAGAGGAATATATGATTTAAAATAATCTTCGACTAGGATTGGAGAATTTATTGTACATAGGCCAAGTTTTATACATGAAATACATGCGGGATGCAGATCGAAGGTTCTGCATGGGGTAAAGGTCATGGGTGGAAGTGATATGATGTCACAGTTCTGGTGTAGAAATATATTACCGCTGCCCAACATGATAGGCGGATTGGGGTTAACCCTCACTGGGTTTCTGGTGCGGGACGTATCTGAACGTGTTGTTCAGGATAGGCAATTATGTGGATTCTTTGCGCATGGGAGTTGAGGATCAGGACTTCCTGGTTCAAGGTATGGACGTGGTGACCACTGGCCATAGTTTGTTGATGTCCAAGCAAATGATACGCAGTAAACATGTAGCCCAGACATTGTCAGATAAGTGGTCAGTTGTGATACAAGAAAAACTGGACTGTCTGCAACAGTCTCTAACCTTGAACAATATCTCATACTAAAAAAAAGCCTCAGGATCACAAAGCAGTATTAGATTTAACTTAGATGTAGTCCTAAAATCAAAACGGTTTAATGCAGTAAATTTGTGATTCAAATGTATTGGCAAAATTGAAGATTTCTGACTTGAGAGCTTCGCGATCCCGGGGGTCAGGGCCCGAAAGCATGGCTAGTCTACAGAATCATCTTGTCTCCCTCCTAAGCACCGATATGCACCTACTGGGATAGCGAGCATGATAAACACTTAGTCTTTCGCCGTATTTTATTGTTGACCAAAGGTAGAATTTTGGAATACATATACGTAGCAACCCTTCAGTCACATATACTTCAGTGTTGCCTAAAGGTAGAATCTTGGAATACATAAACCCAGCAACCCTTCAGTCGCATATATTTCCGTGTTGCCTAAAGGTAAATCTTGGAATACATATACGCAGCAACCCTTTAGTCACATATACTTCAGTGTTGCCTAAAGGTAGAATCTTGGAATACATAAACCCAGCAACCCTTCAGTCACGTATACTTCCGTGTTGCCTAAAGGTAAATCTTGGAATACATATACGTAGCAACCCTTCAGTCACATATACCTCAGTGCTTCCTGAAGGAAGAATCTTGGAATACATATACGCAGCAACCCTTCAATCACATATACTTCAGTGTTGCCTAAAGGTAGAATCTTGGAATACATATACGTAGCAACCCTTCAATCACATATACTTCAGTGCTTCCTGAAGGAAGAATCTTGGAATACATATACGCAGCAACCCTTCAGTCACATATACCTCAGTGCTTCCTGAAGGAAGAATCTTGGAATACATATACGCAGCAACCCTTCAATCACATATTCTTCAGTAATGCCTAATGGTAGAATCTTGGAATACATATACGCAGCAACCCTTCAGTCACATATACTTCAGTGCTTCCTGAAGGAAGAATCTTGGAATACATATACGCAGCAACCCTTCAGTCACATATACCTCAGTGCTTCCTGAAGGAAGAATCTTGGAATACATATACGCAGCAACCCTTCAATCACATATTCTTCAGTGTTGCCTAATGGTAGAATCTTGGAATACATATACGCAGCAACCTTTCAGTCACATATACCTCAGTGCTTCCTGAAGGAAGAATCTTGGAATACATATACGCAGCAACCCTTCAGTCACATATACTTCAGTAATGCCTAATGGTAGAATCTTGGAATACATATACGCAGCAACCCTTCAGTCACATATACTTCAGTGCTTCCTGAAGGAAGAATCGTGGAATACATATACGCAGCAACCCTTCAATCACATATACTTCAGTGTTGCCTAAAGGTAGGATCTTGGAATACATATACGCACAACCCTTCAATCACATATACTTCAGCGTTGCCTAAAGGTAGAATCTTGGAATACATATACGCAACAACCTTCAGTCACATATACTTCAGTGTTGACTAAAGGTAGAATTTTGGAATACATAAACCCAGCAACCCTTCAGTCACATATACTTCCGTGTTGCCTAAATGTAAATCTTGGAATACATATACGTAGCAACCCTTCAGTCACATATACTTCAGTGCTTCCTGAAGGAAGAATCTTGGAATACATATACGTAGCAACCCTTCAGTCACATATACTTCAGTAATGCCTAATGGTAGAATCTTGGAATACATATACGTAGCAACCCTTCAGTCACATATACTTCAGTGTTGCCTAAAGGTAGAATCTTGGAATACATATACGCAACAACCTTCAGTCACATATACTTCAGTGTTGCCTAAAGGTAGAATCTTGGAATACATATACGCAGCAACCCTTCAATCACATATACTTCAGTAATGCCTAAAGGTAGAATCTTGGAATACATATACGTAGCAACCCTTCAGTCACATATACTTCAGTGCTTCCTGAAGGAAGAATCTTGGAATACATATACGCAGCAACCCTTCAGTCACATATACTTCAGTGTTGCCTAAAGGTAGAATCTTGGAATACATATACGCAGCAACCCTTCAGTCACATATACTTCAGTGCTTCCTGAAGGTAGAATCTTGGAATACATATACGCAGCAACCCTTCAGTCACATATACTTCAGTGCTTCCTGAAGGAAGAATCTTGGAATACATATACGCAGCAACCCTTCAGTCACATATACTTCAGTGCTTCCTGAAGGAAGAATCTTGGAATACATATACGCAGCAGCCCTTCAATCACATATACTTCAGTGTTGCCTAAAGGTAGAATCTTGGAATACATATACGCAACAACCTTCAGTCACATATACTTCAGTAATGCCTAATGGTAGAATCTTGGAATACATATACGCAGCAACCCTTCAGTCACATATACTTCAGTGCTTCCTGAAGGAAGAATCTTGGAATACATATACGCAGCAACCCTTCAATCACATATACTTCAGTGTTGCCTAAAGGGAGAATCTTGGAATACATATACGCAGCAACCCTTCAGTCACATATACTTCAGCGTTGACTAAAGGTAGAATCTTGGAATACATATACGCAGCAACCCTTCAATCACATATACTTCAGTGTTGCCTAAAGGCAGAATCTTGGAATACATATACGCAACAACCTTCAGTCACATATACTTCAGTAATGCCTAATGGTAGAATCTTGGAATACATATACGTAGCAACCCTTCAGTCACATATACTTCAGTGCTTCCTGAAGGAAGAATCTTGGAATACATATACGCAACAACCTTCAGTCACATATACTTCAGTAATGCCTAATGGTAGAATCTTGGAATACATATACGCAGCAACCCTTCAGTCACATATACTTCAGTGCTTCCTGAAGGAAGAATCTTGGAATACATATACGCAGCAACCCTTCAATCACATATACTTCAGTGTTGCCTAAAGGGAGAATCTTGGAATACATATACGCAGCAACCCTTCAGTCACATATACTTCAGCGTTGACTAAAGGTAGAATCTTGGAATACATATACGCAGCAACCCTTCAGTCACATATACTTCAGTGCTTCCTGAAGGAAGAATCTTGGAATACATATACGCAGCAACCCTTCAATCACATATACTTCAGTAATTCAGTAGTGCCTAAAGGTAGAATCTTGCAATACATATACGTAGCAACCCTTCAGTCACATATACTTCAGCAATGCCTAATGGTAGAATCTTGGAATACATATACGTAGCAACCCTTCAGTCACATATACTTCAGTGCTTCCTGAAGGAAGAATCTTGGAATACATAAACCCAGCAACCCTTCAATCACATATACTTCAGTGTTGCCTAAAGGTAGAATCTTGGAATACATAAACCCAGCAACCCTTCAATCACATATACTTCAGTGTTGCCTAAAGGTAGAATCTTGGAATACATATACGCAACAACCTTCAGTCACATATACTTCAGCGTTGCCTAAAGGTAGAATCTTGGAATACATATACGCAGCAACCCTTCAGTCACATATACTTCAGTGCTTCCTGAAGGAAGAATCTTGGAATACATATACGCAGCAACCCTTCAATCACATATACTTCAGTGTTGCCTAAAGGTAGAATCTTGGAATACATATACGCAGCAACCCTTCAGTCACATATACTTCAGTGCTTCCTGAAGGAAGAATCGTGGAATACATATACGCAGCAACCCTTCAATCACATATACTTCAGCGTTGCCTAAAGGTAGAATCTTGGAATACATATACGCAGCAACCCTTCAGTCACATATACTTCAGTGTTGACTAAAGGTAGAATTTTGGAATACATATACGCAGCAACCCTTCAGTCACATATACTTCAGTGTTGCCTAAAGGTAGCACTTTTTCATGCTCACATATCACCTTTACCTTTGGGCAACACAAGGAATTTGTATGTCCTTAAATATTGGTACTATATGGACAAAAACAAGTGGCATAATGTCTTTTTGTAATATTTAGTTAAAATTTCTTAAAATCTGCAATTTACCTCTAGCAGTTTTTGCTGTAATGCATTGTTGCCGAAAGGTCGTATATTCTAGCATGTTGACTGAAGGTATGATTTGTATGTATATATATATATATATATATATATATATATATATATATATACCAGTATTCCATGGTACTGGGGTAAAATACAGCTAGAGGGTACATGTACTTAATCAGATTCTTGGAAAAGGCCAGTTTTCATAAAAAAGAGGAAACGTCCCTTTTCAGTATAATTAATTGGTTTGGATGCTGGAGTCTTATATATGTCAGAGATCTTATGGACAATCCAGGCTGGCAAGTAACATATGATTAATTGGTGCAGAAATATGGGATTCACATTTGATAAACGAATGTGTGTCAGGTAAAAAATCGGCAAAACCTATTCCCTAAAAGGAAGGTGACATTCCTTCTAGAAATACCCATGTATCCAAATGTTTGTGGAAATTTAGCCATTGACACATTGATCATTGGGTTTGTGCACAGAGATGGAACGTAAGTTTCAGTATTTATAATCAGAATATCGTAACGTTGGAATATTGTAGCCTATGTTGATTGAAACTAATATGTCAGCATATGTCCTTAGCTTATCCAACTTCAACTTCGGACAACGACTGGAAAAGTCCTTCATTCTCCAACGTAAGGGTTCTTTTCACTTTCATGCGTGTTTGAATGCGCTAACTACAGTTGTCTCCCTTAGACTGCAAGTGGCAAGTTAAGGGTTAACCGATCTGGTCAATGGTCACCCTTTCACGATGGTCTTAAATTACTATACACAATCATTATGACTGAAATAATTTTCTGTTTGAGAAAAGTAATTTAATGATCTTTGCAGTTTCCCTTAAAAAATTTAAAAAGAAAAAAAAAAAAAGAAAGAAAAGAAAACCCCTGACGCAATCGACAATGGGGCATAAGAGAATTTAGAAGGACCACCTTCCCCTAGCATACCCGGCATCGCACAAAGCCTGCATCCGGCCAACCTGCTAAGCACAAATTAAATGGCATACAGAAACCAACACGATTAATCCACACCTGATACCATACACAGGTCACGGAAATTAGTCGTAACTTGGAAAAGAAAGAAAATTACATGTTGAAAAAAAAATTTTTTTGTTCAATTTCATTTTTTTTCTAAAAAAAAAAAAAAAGTTTGGGGGGTGGGGGGTGAGAGAATTTTTTTTTAACCCTCGACTTTGAAAGGGAAACTGACATAACTGGCCAATCACAGGTCGTTTGCTTTCAAACAGCCAAAATGGCAGTCAAAGACGAGCATCTGTCCTGATAACTACATGTTTTGACTAGGGTCTTGCCATGAGAAAAATAACTCGTATTTTGAATCAAGAACAAGGATCACAATGGGCATGATCGCCTAGAGAGGTCAGTTCCAGCCTGTGTAAAATCATACATTTGTAAACTCTGAGCCCCGACCTTAAATGTCGAGGGTTAAAAAAAATTGTTCTCTTCCCCCAAATTTTGTTTTCATCGTTTAATTTTTGTTATCTTCAATTTTTTTTTCTCTTCCAAAAATTTTATTTTCATCATGCCACTTTTACGGCTTCGTACTATTGAGTATTCTTTTATTTCTTATTTCCAGTGATTAAAGCTAATTCAGGTAATTCAACGACAAAGTTGTCTCCCTTAGTCAAACCAACGCGCAGGGCTATGCAGACCATGAAAACACAATGCTATAAACAGTACATGTTTCAGCAAAGATATCAACAAAAATGTGTGCATTTTGTTTTAGCCAGACGAGCAAATGAATCCTTCTTCTTCAGTTTCTTAGTACATCCCCTAAGTGCACAAAAATGAATATTTCCCTGTGCAATCCTGCATGTACATTGCTCCGTGCAAGTACTCAATGTATATGTATGTTAGCATAGCAACTTCCCCACATGTACATTTGTAACCTACTCGTGGTATGACCTGGGATTTTTCTTATCTACATTTTTTTTCCCAAATAAATATGTTATATTTAGTTTTCAAGCGTAGTTATCTCACGAATATGCTTTAAAGGAACAAAATACTTTTTCATGTCATTGAAAACGCAATAAATAATAATCTCCTCACAAATTATAACTCCCTGGTACCGTTGCCTCAGCTTCCTTCTTTCTACCCCACCACTCCCAACCACATCCCACTTCTAGCTCTCTCCAGCTGACCTTAACATGAAGCCCATTGCTGTCATATAAGGTAAACATGTCTGAGTACGACGTAAAGCATCAATAAAACGCGGCAAGTGACAGGTGATGGGTGGACAGGGAGTAACTACATTTGTATAGTTGTTGTTTAACGCCACAGTCACGAATTTTGACCTATACGATGTCCGTAACATTTATGACATGGGACGGGAGCTGGGGGACCGGGGAGGGGGTGATGAAGGAGGGAACTGGATTGCACGTGGTATAAAGCACCAATCCTATGCAAGCTCGTATAGGCCTATAGCGGGTGATAGAAAGGAACAGTGCAGACGTATCTCCTGTATTTGGTATGTTCACATGGATCAGTTTCATGCAGGCGTGTATGATGTAAGGGATATGATGTTCTTTCTCATTGCGCATGTAGACGGTGATGATGTTTAGAAAAATATTGTTTGCCATTCATTAAAATGAATGATTTACACTACGACTGTTAGTGTACGAAGAGGTATCAAAGTCCAAGTAATCCGTAATCAGTTAATTCAAAACAATAACAGTACCTCTGTCTTATTTGTTTAGGCGTATATAGCCATAGCTTGATGTGATATGCATGTACACTGTCGTGTAATCTGGTACATACATCTATTTCAGACATATACCCTATATCAGTGATTTGAAATCTAAACAGTAATCGCAAGGACACGGGCCTATAATGCTTTATACTAGTGGCACGTGGGTTACCAGAGACTGAATTAAGAAAGGGATTACGCTGCGGATTAAAGATGACAATAAGAGTTAGTGAAATCGTGATGAGGGGATTACACACTGCACAGCTAGAGACTCACGAGTCGATACGGTCAGAGCTTCCCGACAGTAGGCATGGAGCTGACAGCTGCACCAAAGCTGCAAACAGCTGCGCAAAACTGCAAACAGGTGTACCAAAACTGAAAGCAGCGGCATGTGTGACGAAGTAATCTCCGATGGATATGCGACTGGAATTAACTATGTATCGATTTTTACAGTGATGTCATCAAAGGTCATGAAAACCTTTAGAAAAGGATTCGAATGTGTTGACTTTTACAGAAGTTATACCGGTGGTTTCTGACAAACAATACATATTCGCTAATCAAATCAAATTTTGATTTATTTACCAAGAATAGTTAAATATATTGCCTTTCAGTAAATATCTGACTCCATACAGCTGTAGTAGTATTTGTAGTGTTCAAATCATTCTCAAGTTATCATGAGACCCGATTTTTCAAGTTTTTAATGTTATGACGAGTACAGACGGGGCTGATATTTTGTGAACGTTAATTGAGTTGCTCTAAAACAACACCGAAAGTTCGATTGAATTTGCTGCTATCGATTATTTTACTCTAAATCTCCGGTAGAGTCTCTGCTACAGTATCTACTAGTATATGTCAAATTAAGTGCCGTAACGCTTTTAGTTCTCGTGTCCCACATTATACTAATGTTAAAAACTCTTGTAAACTAACATTACATGTACATGTATGTCACAACCTTCACACAATCATTGCGCGGCATAACATTTTTGAATGTAAAAGCACTCATGATATATGTTGTATCATTTAAACACTTCGAAAATGTTGACATTTTATTTATTTATTTATTAGATTGGTGTTTTATTTATTTATTTGGTCTGCCAGCAACCAGCGGATAGTCGTGGGTTTCCCCCGGGCTATGCCCGGTTTCCTCCCACTATATTGATGGCCGCCGTCGTGTAAGCGAAATATTCTTGAACACGGCATAAAACACCAATCAGATAAATAATATTTATTTGATTGGTGTTTTACGCTGTACACAATAAGGTGGCGGTCAGCATGGGTGGAAGGAAACCGTACCGTGCCCGGAGGAAAACCACGACCATCCGCAGGTTTTTGCAGGACCTTCCCACGTACGGCCGGAGAGGAAGCCAGCATGAGCTGAATTCACAGCTGCCGCACTGGTGAAAGGCCCCTGGGTCAATGTGCTGCACTGGCGTGCTAGCCCCCAAGGTCACGGAGGCTGCTAATGACATTTTAACGTTCTAGTTTAAAGTATACATGTACACAACCTATCTCACGGCACCGAGTATTGTTCACATGTCAAATGTTTAACTTACATCTCACTTTACCGTGACTATATAAGACATATATAGCTCAGGGAGTAATTTAAGTTGTTCGGAAGGTGTTCTAAAAATGCACTTTGGAGGCCTCCATATGCCCGAGTGGTTAGCGTGCTAGCGCTCGGAACCTCTCATCAATGCTATCGCCGTGAGTCCAAGTCCAGCTGATCTTGGCGTCGTCTCCGGTCGTACGTGGGAAGTTTGCCAGCAGTCTGGGTTGGGGATTTCCCAAGAGGTCTATCTATATACGCGTTTTCCTCCTACCATAATGCTGACCGCCGTCGTAAAAGTGAAATATTCTTGAGTACGGCGTAAAACACCAATGGAATAAATAAATCAAACAAAATGCAAGTTGTAGCGTCCCCATACTAATCTCTACGCCACACAAGGGTATATTTACTCATTAGCCCTGCCGTTAATTAACTTCAGGTGTATGTTTCATCTCAATTTACCTTTATGATAATATCCTGCCAGTGGCTATGATTACTTGTATGTGAGGTACATCTCTGGAATGAAGGATTAACTTAATCAAATACCATGGCTTAAAGCGCAGTTATAATTTGGGCCGATTGTTAGTTTATCTCATTGAATATGCTGTTTTACCGAATATTTGAGACTTCGAAGGGAAATAAAGCAGTAGATCCAGGGTGAGTCCTGGGTCGAGTCACGCCTTAAAAGAAGTAGTTCTAACTTTCTCGCTTGGCGCTTAGCATGAAGGGGATAGTGCAACGACTGGTTGACCTATATCAATATAAGGGCTCGGGCGGGGCATCTTACTTGCGTTCGGTAAGGCTTCTCAGCGAAGCAGCACTAGATAAAAGAATGGTGGAAATCCGTCCTGCAACAAGGAGGCACATTACATGCACTCTAAGAATTCCTTCGTCGTCATATGACTGAAAAATTGTTGAGTACGACGTTAAACCCCAAGCACCAACTCACTCACTCAAAGTGAAATATCATTGTATATATTGTCACGGCTTGCATGCGAGGAGAATACTTATATGTTTAGCTGACTTGAATCCTACATTAACAAATACTGACATTTGATTATTTTTGTTAGATTTATGCAGTGTATAAATGAAACTCAATCACACGTCAGGTTTTTATAAGATGGTATATAGATTCTTGTATGTATATCTTTAGATGCTTTTGGTGAGAAAAGAAAAGATTGAATATTCAGTGTGGTGTACACTGAAAATGTTAATCTGTTCATTTTAAAAGAATGTCTGTTGTCTGAGTGATGCTAGAATATATTTCTGTTAATGATGCAGATAGTTCTGTTAAACATAACACACATATTCTATGAGTTCAACAAAAACATTCTATTAGACTAACAGGATACTATGTTAAATATTACACAATATTATGTTATAATATTATAATAACAGAATAAATTCTAGCATCACTCAGACAAAAGGCGAGTGATGTGCCATGCATTAAAATAGTTGGTTAATCATTGCCTGGGGCAAGTTAATGTGTTCTGTCTGCTCGCTTTACGCCGACAATCACACGAAGTAATCTAATCTGTTCAAAATCAGTTCATATCCTTTTCACACACACATACACTACACAGCCTTGATAAAAAGGTATTATATGTCGCGTAATCTATACATTCACTTTGGCACTTTGTACCTTCGCACCATATACTGACTTATACAGGTACCGTATTTCACCTAAAGTTTAGCATTTTGTCAGTTGACACATTTTCTTTGATTCTGATTTGATTACTTTATCAGAGAAACTTAAGTGGTAGCATTATGATTTTAAGGCCTCTATGTGCCTCTGCAGTTTAACAGACCGAACTCAAGGTAGAATAGGGGGCCTCCGTGGCTCCGTTGGTGGGAAGGTATGGCAGCAACCTGCGGATGGTCGTGGGTGGCCCGGTTTCCTCCCACCATACTGCTGGGGACCGTCGTACAAGTGAAATATTCTTGAGTACGGCGTAAAAGACCAATGAAATAAATAAATAAATTAGGCGGAATACCTGCTATATATGCACTAATCACTACACTAACAAATAATAATCTCTTAATCTTAACAGGGATTCTGTTGTCTGAATGATGCTAGAATGTATTCTGTTATTGCAACAGATTGTTTTGTTAAAATTAAATTAAATAAAAAAATAAAAGATTCTATTAGACTAACACGATATTTGTCGAATATGATAAAATATTGTGTGATAATAACGGAATACATTCCAGCATCATTCAGACAAGAGACTTTCTTTTAAAATAAACAGATTGATTTTTTTTAGTGTAGTGCGTACGCCCACGCGCGTTCGGTGACGTTTGTAAGACAATCTCACACCGTGTAAATAGGTGGTATGAAGTACGTATATTTCGAAATAGCCATCTTGTTAAACCCATCTGTACATAAACGTTGATTGTACAGGAGGACAAACTTGTATACAAGGGACTGACCATTACCTCACAATGGCTTCACCTGGCAAGGTTTTCCGCTCAGAGTTTCGACTGAAACACTTCGGTTTTTCTTCCATTGCCCATGAACGAGTATTCTTTTCACAGGTTAGTATGTGTGCATATATACATGTATACAGAGGCCTACATACGCCCGTATATCTCTGTTAGTATTTTATTAGCATAGATACAAAGGTATGCAGTGCATATGCATAGCCCACTGTGTTATAGCACCATTTCAAATCATTCATGGTATACAAGTATTACTGGGTCTTACTTATTCTCAGTGAAACTGAAAACGAACATGACCCCTACCCCCTCCCCCATCCCGATTCGTTTTACGAAGCAGTCGTATCTTGCCCCAAGAGTAAGTTCATGGCAACATATATATAGTGAAGACATATATATATTACCCTGATAAACATGCTTAATGTTACCGGTTCCCACACCTTAGTCTATATAATAGTAGGGGGGGAGGGGGGGTCATCTTCGCCAGACAATTGATTTAAATCCAATACTCCGCCCAATCCATTAAGGTATCATATCCTTGCTTGAGAAGATGACGGTGGGTGGGTTGGGTGCTGTCTGTCCTGGACTGCCCTGTTTGCTTCAGCCGCAAAACAGTCTATCCTATTATATCATATAATAGGCAAAATATATTACAGAGCTGAAACAGAGTACAGCAACAAGAAGGCTTTCGGGTGGCCCATATATCCATTTATAATGTTGAAATGATACTTTTAATGCCTACGTTTAAGGTTAGATGATAACTTTAAGGTATAAGGTAGGTGAATCAATCAGAATCAAGCAAAATCTGATATACAGTAACCTATGCATGAGATAGGTGTGGTTTCTCATGGTAACGTGTTATACAATGTTAAGAAACATAAAAGTTGACTGAAAAGTTTGATACAGTTACATGACCGAGGAAACATTAACTCAATACTATATATATATACATGTATATATATATAGATATAGATATATATCTATATCTATATATCACACCTTAGAAACGTATAGAATGAAAGTGTTTTCCTTGATTGTAGTGGCGGTGGCCTCCATTGGTTGTCATCGGATACAAACTGGTGCTTACTGGTTACACTGACTTCTGGCTCGGATACACCGCGAGCGCAAACAGTTCCATTGGAGACATGCCATGGGGGGTTTGGCTAACCAACTGGACCTATACACTCCTGGCACTGCATCTAACTACGTCCACTATTGCCTTAACGGTCTATCACATCGTCCAGGTGTCTAGAAGTCGTTCCTGGCTATGTTCTAAGCTATCAGACATCCATGGAGACATCGTGTCTGAAAGCGGACTACTGGCTGAAAGAGGTAACCAAGGAAGGGAGACAACTGTGGATGCCTCTAACAAAGGTGGCGCTAGGCTGCTTGCATACACTTGGGCTTGCTGTGACCGATGGTATGTCGTTTTGATATGGATTTTGTTTGACATGGCCAACGTTGCCGTTCCAATGGTAACGTTTATGTTTTTTGTTTTTCTCTGGCCCGCCATCAGCGGCAGCGAGCCTATAAGCAACGAAAACTTACAGCTTCATGGCATCAGTTGTGTACTTATGTTGATTGACTTCGCGCTGAGCGCAGTACCCATTCGGCTGCTACATATGATCTACCCTCTTATATACGGGTTGATATACGTGGTGTTCAGCGCGATATATTGGGGTGTGGACCACAGCCACGTGATGTACCCAGGTATACTGGATTGGAACTCACCGGGTACGACAATCGCCATGGTCTTCGCCGTTATTGCTATCATGTGTACGCTACAGGTCATGCTGCTTGGTTTACACAAACTCAAACTGCTAATTTACAACAAGATATATAACACAGATGTTTATGAAAGTTCAAGTGGGATGAACAGTTATGATTTAAATCAAGGCAGTACATAAAATATATAGGCCTATTTATATAGGCCGGGTCTGCTTTCTCAGTGGTTCGTTAAACCCAACATATCTACCTCTGGTCCCTGGATAACGAAGCGGTCTTAGACTTAAGTCAAATTTTAATCATTAAATTTGGTACTATTATATTTTTTCCGTTATTTTAGCTGAAATTTGTTGCATAATAGCTTACCCAGAATTTACCGTGTCAAGCAATATATTGTTATCTTGCTGCATCAGAAATAGCAATTTTAAAGTGACTTCAAAGTTTGACTCAAGTCTGAAGATCGATTCTCGATCAGGGGCTAGCTGCTACAACTGTTATAACTATCAAGTGCACGTTATAGTTCCACTTTTCGTACATTGATTAATGTACAATACCACTAAAGTGAAATACCCCATACCCCAAGTATGTATACAAACATACATACATTTTAAAGTGAAATATTCTTGAGTACGTCATAAAACGCCAATCAAATAAATAATTTAATAAATAATAATACCTCTATTGTTATATAAGCGTTTAACTACCAATGTTGTACGTAACTACATTCATTAATGCTTACATTATACCTCTAAAGTGAAATATTCTTGCGTATGGTGAAATACACCAATCAAATTAAACCTCTAATTCTGTATGATCAGGCTCTAGTTCCACTTCTACGTACACATAACTCCATTAATGGTGACGTTATACCTCCACACCCCCACGGGACATCATACATCACATGGAAACCGGTCGTGGCAGAGATAAATCAGAAATACATTTTTTATACATCCAATGCTCTATGCATTATACTCTGTTCGCGAAAGGTACCAGTATGCTGACATTTTTATGTGCACACATATCTGGAGCGATTGCACATATAGAAACGGTCTTTCGGTTTCACTGGATAATGATTTCATCTGACACTTAGTTCGACTCCAATTGTTGTTTAAGGCAAAGAAAACGCCAAAATAATATATAATTTAAATTTTATTTATTTATTTGATTGGTGATTTACGCCGTACTCAAGAATATTTCACTTAAACGACGACGGCCAGCGTTATGGTGGGAAGAAACCGGGCAGAATCCGGGAGAAACAGACGACCACCCGCACACAAATCTTCCCCCGTACCGAAGACGAAGCATGAGCTGGTCTTGAACTCACAGCGACCGCATTTGTGAGAGGGGTCATTGCGCCGGGCTGCCGTGCTAACACCCTCGGCCACGTTGGGCCCATTTATTATATGACAGACCATTAAATACTGTTCAAGAAAATCGTTCGATTTATTTTTTGTAGAATTTTTCCTACCGAGTAATAAAAACGGTTTTAAAATATTCGGATTCTACTGCCGTCTGTAGTGACCTAAAGGGTAACAATGATGTCGCAACCAATACTCTTGCTTGAAACAGTTCGTGTAAAGGTCCATTCGACCAATCCATTTTGAATGATAAAGTCTAGCAGTCTTTCTGTGTTAAGTGGCAAAACCCGGATGGTCAATAGTCCCGATATATGGTCAGAAATACCAGCGTAAAATACATTTTACCCGGATGGAAAAATTCTAAAAAAAGGGCTTTTTTTGGACATTTATTTCACATCAGTGTTTTCTTAGCGTTTAAGACATCTCTATCCTGCACTACGGTCAAAATGACTTTCTGAAACATCAGTGAAGTGTTCACTGATTTCTATTTACTTCAACAATATAACAAGAACAATATGTCTATATATTATCAAATATATTTTACACTTTACATATCCATTTCACCGTATTAATACTTCTTACACTCCAAATAATAATCTGTTAATTTTAACAAGTAATCGGTTGTCTGAGTGACGCTAGAATGTATATTCTGTTATTGCAAGGATCCCCACATATGTGCAGCCAACTCACTCCGAGTCTCCCGTTTGACTGACTTTTCGATGTCACTGCGCAACTCTCTTAGTATGCGTGAATACGCGGAAACATAATATACTTCCGTATTTAAACACATGGATCAAGACGGATCAAGGTTATCACAGTAACACAGTGTGCCATACTGAAAGTAATATGGTGTTAGTCTGACACAATCTCTATGTTGAATTAGTAGAATATGTATGCTATATTAAACAGAATATATCTGGTGCAATGCTTGGGTAATCTGATCCAATAGATCAGTACATCTTAGCAACAGTCAGGCAACCGATTTTCTCTTAAATTTGAGAGATTATTTTTTGAGAGTGTTCTTTTGCATTTATTATCGAATCATAATAAAAAGCGTAATAGATAAGCACACCATAAGAAATCCAGTGAGAATGAAGGTACATTCTAAAAAAAACCCACCGAAAGTTGTTTGTTTAAACAATTAATGTTTAATGTCCAACGGAACAAATATCGCCAAGTGTCAGACAAATCTCCAGATGTACTGTGGTAGCTCTTGCAACAAGGAGAAGCTGGATTTGAACTCATTGGTCACAACGGCTGAAGCTATAAGTTTTCAGCCAACGTGGGTCTTGCAACCAAAAAGAACTGAACAGCGACAATAGAAAAAGAATCACATAGCTGTTGCCATGCACTGCGGATGTCAGTGAAGCCTTATTGTATATGTATGGTGACAGGATCTTAAACACACCAGGTAGACATGTTCTAACATGTCACACTTATTGTTAGCTTTTCGATTCTTTTCTACAGCTCGCCTACTTAAACTCTGCTTAAATAGCACCGTAAACTCTGTGACGAGAAATCCATAACAGACATATGTTGCTTCGCGAGGTAGTCTTTTCTACCAATGAAAAATAAGGATTAGGTGATATGGCCCAGGATTATCACTTAACCTGCCCCGGGCCGACAGCCGTAGGGCCATCCATCAAAGCAGACCGATCGAAACTGTCAAATTCAAGATCGTGATGGGGGGACGGACAGTCTTTCATCTATTGTCTCCAACAGGCTGCGACATTCTATCCCATGGCGAACATTGATCATCGTATCTCTCTTGATCCTTAAGCTCCACGGCAGCTCTTTGTGTAAGATGACTCGAACAAGCAGAAAAAGTGGTAATATATTTATTTTTAACCAAGGTAAGAAAACGCTGATGGAACTGTTCAACACATGTGTAGTGAAAGGCTTTTGTCTTCTAATGGCTCTGAGAAAAAGGACGAAAATGGTTTCTGGATAATACGTTTTTCACTTTGGTCACGCACATGTGCGGTAAGAAGTTTCGTTTTTCTTGAATGTGGTTTATTATTACAATGTAAATTAAAGTGTACATTTTTACACAACCATGAAGGTTTAACACCGCCGTATATATAAGGGTGTTTGTTGTGTGACCCGATAACACTGAACCTTGTTTTGTACAACGTCAATTCTCGAAAATCCACAAGACGAAGGTGTTAAAATTCTCTCCCAAAAAGCGAAGAAAAAGTACCAAAAAAAAAAAATACTAATACCAACAGCTAAAAACAGAAACCCGGCATATTTTATCCGTTCTCTCAGAATAAGGCTAGCGTTTGCAAGTGGGTCGTCATATGTATATCGTTGCAAATGCATATGACGATCCTCTTCAGATATGGGTTTCCCTAGCTAAGGAAACATTCTAACTTTTTCCACGATGTAGGGGATGATTCACAAAGTCAGTTTTGGCATACGGGTAAATGTCAAAATTTGAAATTGGATTTGAATGCTAATTTGTGGACTGTTATCACTGATGTTAAAATTAGGCCTTCTTGAAAATTGTTATGTTAATATAAATGGGCCTAAATTTAATGTTCTTTGGCAATAAGCTTTGCAAAGTGCTGAATTTTGACTTAAATCAATACTCGTCTGATGGAATCTTTCCTTTAATGCAAAACGAACAAACGAACTTTTGTATGTATCCAGGTTAAAGCGGGAGACCCAGATTCATATGGGATACCCAGGTTCTAGCGAGAGGTCTAAGCACGATGGATACACAGGTTATAGACATCTAGCTCTAGCGGGATACACAGGTGTTAGCAACAGATCTAGGCTCAAGCCGGATGCCTAGAATCTAGTGAGACACCTAATTTATATTAACAGGATACCAAGATTCCAGCAAGAGGTTCAAGCAAGACTCTGAGATTCTGTCGAGACCAATCACTTCAAGCCGGATATACAGGTTCCAGCCATCCAAGCTCAAGCATTGGACTAAGGTTTTAGCGAGACGCAAGCTTGGCCAGGGACCAATGTTCAAGCCATAAACCTATAGGGTCAAGTTCTAGCTAGAGATCTACGGCTCAAATCGAATATGAAGATTTTAACGAGAGACTTAAGCTGAAGTAGGGACCAAGGTTCTAGCGGGAGACCCTAGACTCAAACCGCATATGAAGATTTTAACGAGAGACAAGTAGGTACAAGTGGGCACCAAGGTTCAAGAGAGAGACCTTAGGCTCACGCCGGATACGAAAGTCCTATCGAGAGACCTAAGACTCAAGCCGGATTCGAAGGTTCTGGCGAGAGACCTAAGGCTCAAGCCGGATACGAAGGTTCTTAGCGAAAGACCTAAGACTCAAGCCGGATACGAAGGTTCTAGCGAGAGACCTAGGCTTCAGCAGGGGGACCATGTTGACTCTCTCTCTCTCTCTCTCTCTCTCTCTCTCTCTCTCTCTATATATATATATATATATATATATATATATATATATATATATATATATATATATATATATATATATATATATATATATATGTATATATATATATATATATACGTACGGGGAGACACCTTTGTGGTACGAACCTAAATAATGTTGAAAGCGACGCTATAACCCCAAGGGAAAAAACAAAACAAGCAAATTCTTTGTACACTCTTTACCACCTCAGCTTGTGTTTGTTGTGTCCAAGTTACGGAAGTCACTTTACAGACTTGCAGACACGAGAAGAGAGTGCTTTTTATCGTTGTGCTTCAGACATCCTTCATTATTGGCTTGCTGTAAAATCTGAGCAGTTTAATATGACCTTTAGTGAAGGCAGAAGTACTAACCATGGAGTGGAACAATAGATGATGAGAAATGTTTATGACCATATATGAGAAGGATTTTGAGTTCTGGTACGGGTGCAGTTAATAATTCCTAGCTGTAATCCCAAATAGATGATGTAATTTTGCACTGAGGCATTATGAGAGTTAATAACCCCAGTATATTTATCGGTGATCTCCGACCACCGATTTAAGTGAAGGTTTTGTACATACCCGCCTGAGTGGCGACAGCCGGAGGAGTATCTCCAGTCTCAATTACACAACTGGTCGCCATTTTCCACGGACGCCATCGTGTGATTAATACAATCTGCTCGTCGCTGTTAGGTAGACCGTAGCAGACTCCGGCCTGGACTGGACAGATTTAGACGAATGGAAATGTCAGATCTGTTGATGGCACTCATTATACTGATCTCTGCCAACTTTAAATCGCAAAATATCATTGACATTTCGATGACTACAACGTGGCAAAACTTTCAGCCATACCTCCGGCATTTTCCTGTAATCCGCAATCCATGATTAGTCTTCTGCCGAAGGCACGGCCAGATGTCATACGACAAACCCAAACTGATAGGTTTTTTTCTATTTGATTAGTTATAGAGATAGTTGTATTAACGGAGGTTATAAGTATATAGTAGATTAAAAACGTAGTAGGCATTCCTAGGAACAGATCTAGTTGTTTATTTGTTTGATTGGTGTTTTACGCCGTACTCACTATACCCACTCAGTATTTAACTTATACGACAGGTTGCTGACAAACCTTTCCCGTACAACCTTAGCATGAGCTGGACTTGAACTCACAGTGATCGCATTGATGTCTCACGGTGATTAAGCTCACTGATCCAGGCCTCTTAGGGAGAGGGGTAGAGATTCGCATGTAAGAAACATGGGGGCTGACCGTAGTCATGTGGTTAGAGGTGCTTGATTTTCAGCCACTAGGACACATGACATGCGGGTTCAAATCTTGCCCTTGACGAGGGCATTTGTTGACTTGTACACCTTCATTCTTATGGGCGCACGAATTAAGTGGTTTGGCCTTTTGCGCATTCTAGCGTTCGTTGAAGACCACTAGATTGTCATCCATCAATATGTTGTGCATATCTGTTACATGTAGGGAAAGTCCGTCAGTAACACGCCCGTAAAACTCACCGCTGTTGTATTTTAAACGCAAAATTCTGGCGTTAAGCAACAATCACTTAAATAAAAATCCATTTAGATAACTCCATTTGTCTAGTTAAAATCGTCTGGTGTTTTCCATTATGGAAGACACGGTGTTAAGAACACCCAGATGCTCCAAGCATATTTTTTCTTACAAAGAAGTGCTTAAAGACTTAAAGCTTTATTCTAAAATATCTATGTCAACGAGACTGGATGACACTGTTGGAGGAGCTTTCAATATTTTATGTATATATTATTTTATAGAGATCTCTAAATTGTCTTGAGTTTCAAATATTATTGCTAGAAATTAATACATAATAGAATGTATATGCGTCTGCCGCGTTCTTTATTAATGTTTGACGTATTCAAAATTCATACTAATATAATTAATAAAACCATTTGCTTTATTTGAGTAAATTCTGAAAAAAATGACCTTTCGATTGATGAATAAATGTCACCTAAGGGCGTTACAAACCAGTTCCATTAAAAATATACGTTACAGTTATACTACCGTGCTCTGGATACGACCATAAGAGCTGTTGGTTTCCATGGTAGCCTTACCTAGTAAATTGGATAAGAAATAGTTTTTTTGTCTGACAGATCAAGTTATACTTCAAATGAATGATGCTCAGAAAGTATTATATAGATATGGGAGCCTCCGTGGCTCAGTTGGTTAGCGCGCTAGCGCAGCGTAATGACCCAGGAGTCTCTCACCAATGCGGTCGTTGTGAGTTCAAGTCCAGCTCATGCTGGCTTCATCTCCGGATGGTCGTGGGTTTCCCCCGGGCTCTGCCCGGTTTCCGCCCACCATAATGCTGGCCGCCGTCGTATAAGTGAAATATTCTTGAGTACGGCGTAAAACACCAATCAAATAAATAAATAAATATAGACATGACATATGCATTAAGCTTAAACTAACGGGGTGATGTCATTTATAGTTCGCTTGACAATTGAAAATAAAAACGGAAATATTTCATACGATTTCTTAAAATTTAAATAAGCTGTTAATATAACCCAAATGGTGAAGAGAGCAATTACATTTACGCTGATTTAACAATTTTTGGTTTATTTATATATTTGATTGATGTTTTACGCCGTACTCAAGAATATTTCACTTATACGACGGCGCCCAGCATTATGGTGGGTGACAACCGGGCAGAATCCGGTGGAAACCCACGACTATCTGCATGTTGCTGGAAAACCTTCCCATGTACGACTGGGGAGGAAGCCAGCATGAGCTAAACTTGAACTCACAGCGACCGCATTTGAGAGACTCCTGGGTCATTACGCTAAGTTAGCGCGCTTACTAAATGAGCCACGGAGACCCCCAATTTTTGGTGATATATTATTTAAAGATCAGCTGGTAATATATACACTTTTAATCAACTTTGTGGTTTACAGCGGATAATGAGATTTTTGCTACACTCATGACTGCCATCGTATATACGTGAAAACTGGTGTATTGTATGGCGTTAAATACGAATCAAATCAATAGCAAAAGTCAATGAGCCAACAGTATGGACCTTGCTTCCACTCACATGCTTTAAAAACAAGTCGAAGCGTTTCCGAAAAGTACGGTTGCAGGAATCACATGTGGCTGTAACGGAGTGAATTTCAAAGCTGTTGACTGAATATTTTTACTTGATTGATGTTTTACGCCGTACTCAATAATATTTCACTTATACGACGGTGGCTAGCATTATGACGGAAGGAAACCGGGAGGAAACCCACGACCTTGTTGGCTGATAGATCCACTTAGCATATATACACATGTAGCTGTGATAGGGTGAATCCCAGTTGTATTCAAATGAATCCAAAAGTTCTTTGGGTGAAATCTACCCTTATCATGCATATACATGTATATATAATTGTACTGAAGTGAAGTCGAAAGTTCTGACTGAAAACTCAGTCAGAGTGATATACTATCTTGTATACTTTACATATTAAAGCTTGCTTGCTTGCTTTCATGTTTCTTTTTTTTAACTGTACTCTTCCTTTTATTGGTTCACTGCTGTGTATTATATCAGGACTTCAAGTGTTGACAACTTCAAAGTGAAAATAAAAACCTCTTTGAGCTTTATGTCATCATTTGGCCTTTACCTATCATATATCTATTGAGTTTTTATCAGTTTGGTATATGTTACGTTTCACATCGCAATATACAGAATGGTCTCATCTATCATTTAACCATTCCTTCATTACCTTATCCTGCTCCGACTCTTAGGACGATAAAGATGCACTCACCCCACCCTCCCTCTCTCCTGTTTGTCTCCTGTTTGTCTGTCCATTGGGGGCACTCCACTGCCTCTACAGCTTCATAAACTAGTTCAATGCAGTCTGTTGTGTCCATGGAATTTGGTTACAGCCGCTCAGTGTCCCTTGATTCACAGAAGCTATGGACGATCGAATGTGCCGGAATTCGTGCTGAAAGATAATGGACTAATCTGTGGCGCAGTAAAATTATGAATAAATATCAGATTGTCGAAAGCTCTGCATGATACGGTGACTGAATTATCGCTCGTGTTCGAATGGGAGTGAAAATGTGACATTAGTTAGTGAAGATTGCGACGAGAAGACGGGTACGATGGCGTAGAGGTGAATAAACACTGGGAAAAATTACATTGCCGGCATAAATGTCAATACAACCCATGTTTAGACATCCTGTTATAGAATGGCTATCAATCACGGCCAACTTGTTTAACATGCCGATGTCATGGTGCTGCCAATTGAATTCCCAACGAAGACGTAATTCTATATTTCGGGAAATCTGTGCCGGTGATTTGAACAGCCTTACATAAAACCTGCTTATGGAGGGAAGCGACGTGTAGTACCGCTTCTTCGCGGCCCCTCTAATCTGGTACTGGTTGCAAGAGCAGTTGTAAAACGTGGACTTGAGCCCGAAAATGGAGCTCCAGCTAAATAAATCCTCCCCACGGAACACACACTTCAGCCGGATAATCGATGGGGTGGTTCGAAAATAAATACAGATGGATTGATCAAACAATTTTAAATAATTGATAATGTCTTTTGCCCAAGTTCTATCCGAAAAGTAAACACTTTTTTTTCCCCAACTTTATGCAGCCTCAGCCCCGTCTCTAAGCTAAATTGAATCTAACTGGCGCCCAGGCACATACACGAATAGGCTTGATCCTTATACCAGTGAGGAAAGCTGAGGGTTGAGGGGCTTCACATTGGCCTATCGCCTTTCAACAGTTCACTGTACCTCGACCTGCACACTTTACATCGGCAACCGGTAGTTTAAATTCTTGAAAAATATCGGATAGCAGCACTACCCTTTCATGGTTTAAAAAAAAATGCAAAAATAAGCAGCACGATCTGAGCGAGTTAATTCCATGTTTTGGAAAAGATTTGGAGAAAATCCCCTCTCGTTCCACTGTGTAAACAGACTGTTATTGGGAAAGCCGTACAAGTGTCACGATCGCATAGGGTCCCAGCAGAAGCCATATATACGGACGCAGTAAATAATACTGCTCAAGGAGTCGAATATATATAGACCCTTAATTCCTCGTAGGCCGCCCCATGGAAGAGACATGTGGTCAGAAATAACAGTGAATACATAGTCATCGGCGTGGGCACTGGGCTCATCATTTGCGGATTTATGTATTTTGTTTCTGTTGAGAATTTACCTGATGTACGATATAGTAATCTGTAGAGAAAGCAACGCTATCTAGTATAAAAGAACAAAACCTACTTCGTAGGATCAGTATAATACAAATGCTTTTTTACATAGCCTTTTGAGGAGGTTAAGAACAGTGTGTCCAATAACAGCTCTCATTTTACTTATTCATTTATTTATTTTGTTTGACTGGTGTTTTACTCAAAAATATTTAACTTATAGGACGGCAGGCAACATTATGGTGGGTGGATTTTTGCGTTGAAAAAAATGTTCGTGTATCAGCTATCAACCAATAAGAACGTTCCAGGTCAATAATCGCGAGGCCAAGGAAACCAAGCAGAGCCTGGGGGAAACCCACGACCATCTGCAGGTTGCTGGAATATCTTAACACGTTCGACCGGTGAGGAAGTCAGCATGGGCTGGATTTGAACTCACACCGACCGCATTGGAGGTAAGCTCTTGTGTGATTGTTCTGCGCTGGCATGGTAACCACACGGCTACCGAGGCCCCCAGGAAGTTCTCGTAGCGCTACGTGCACGCGTACCATGGCTAATGGTGCCTACTTGCATGAAGCCCTATCTGCTTTACGGCTACTGTAAAAACCCTCACTGTATGTATGCGTGCATGTATGTATGTGTGCGATTTTACGTGTTTAACATACGCGGTGCACACCACCCACAGAAATGCATTCATGCATACGCCTTTGCTCCAGTAATGACATCATGGAGTTTTGGGCGATCTGTTTCCATAGGTGTTTATAACAAAATCATGTATAAGTGTACGCTTGGGTGTTTCAGTCATATGACGTCGAGGAGTCATGATGTGTGTGTACATATACTGTGTCTTCTTGTGGCATGTCGATTGCAAGCCGCGAAAAGTGCTGCCGCCATTGAAGTATCACCTCGAAGACACCAGACATGGCCTCTCACCCAGTCACATTAAACCGACACCGTGCGATCCAGCCCTGTTTTTTTGCTCTGACCTCTCTGTGTTCAGCGCTAAGTTAGGCCGCAATAAATACCATTTTTGAAGTCTCTGGGATGAGCCGACCTGGGTTTAATCCCATGTATTACGACTTGGAGGCGGACGCTCTAGCATTAGGCCATCGAAATGCCCTTCCACCCCAAAACCCCCCTCCTCCGCCCCCGTCTGTGCTACCACTGCGTTATTAATACTGTTACATGTAGCTACACGGTGATAACGTTCGAAGTACTTCATACATGTGGGCTACCATGGCCGATGACAGGCACAGAAGGTGGTCCACAAAAGGTTCTATTAGCTGCTATATCACTAATAAAGTGGGCGAAACACCACAGGTGGGCTTCGATTATAGCTATAGCTATAGCTAGCTTATAGGTAACATAGGCCTACTGTGTCATGCGACCTGTCAAAATGTTAGGGAACTATTTTTGATCACATTTAATATAACATGGTGAATGAAAAAAGTTTCATAAAGAGTGATTTAGACTAGACAAATGATGGAGAAAATTGAGAAGTTGAACTTGTGTAAACTTGAAAAAGAAAGAGGTGTCATTTATGATTCTGGAACAAGGGGAGACAAGTGATCGGTAAATTAAGATCAGCAAAGGTTGCTTGACATTTTCCACCAGTCACATAATATAGTAGGACTCTTTTCATCTTCAACGACAAAAGAGTTCGAAACTTTGAAAAGTGCATCGTTGGCTACACCATGCAGGACGTTCCACAGTACATTGATACCAGCCCATATCTACTACACCTACACCTCTTATGATAAATGGCAAGCCAGGGATTAAGTATCAGTCATAATACAATTTAAACCGGCTTGAGATTGAACCACGGATCATTGTGATAACCTTTAGGTATACCCAATGCTATTTCTCCGGGTTCTGAAAAACAGCTTTCTTGCTCTCTTCATTATCAACGTTTGAAAATGGATATTTATTTATTCGATACGCCTTATTCAAAGAATGTTTCACTTTTACATATACGGTGGCGATGGTGGGAGGAAACCGGACAGAGCATCCATCGATTGCTGGCAGACCTTCCCACGTATGAATTGGACTTAAACCCATGCACAGCGACCGCATTGATGAGAGGAGCCTGGGTAAATGAGCTGCGGCGGAGGGAAAACCACTGGCGGGAGAACCACCTCGGCCACGGTGGACCCGTTGAAGATGAATGTATACTAATAGCTATAGTATATGGCTATAGTCCAGACATCTCACGGCAGTACCCTTTCATACACAAAAGCACTGTGCGGAAACCGATGGCTTGGCTCCAGCATGTGAACAGCACGGTATCTGAAAGCAGATGACGTTTTTTTGCAGCATGGAAAGTGGGATGAAACTGTCATCAGATAAATGTCTTCCATTCATAACGATATATATACGCCACTAAGACACTTTTGTTTATAACTGACAAAAAATGTTTGAAAGTGTACTTATGTTGTGAGTGTATTAGTGTAATTGCCACATTTCAAATACATGGGTGTGCAAAGCACACATTCCACATGGGGTATACATGTATTTAGCACTACCACGTTCCATAACTGGTGTATTCGCCATTTCAATAAAATACCTCATAAATGAGTTTCTTTATGATAAATATGATAAAGCTTACTGTTATCTTGCCTTAGATATAGATTGCCTGTATTTATGTCATGAAAAATATACAAGTATTTTTCATAAAGTCAGACTCCATTAGAAATTCTAAAGGGAATTACAGAACTTTGGACGAGCGATGAATAATTCGCTACCAGATGGCTAAAGTCATGATATAATAAATGCACAAATTGACTCCTTGGGGATTCGATCTTGCGGTATTAACTCTGCGGATTTGCTGGAATGCAGGTCTCTCCTGTAGAGAAACCCTTTGATCAATGGCTATTCAAGTAATGCGCTTAAGATGTCAACCCTTTCGCTTGACTTCATCCACACCTCAAACAACAGTTCAGCAATATGACTTTGTAAAGTTACTCACGCAATCCAGCAATCTGCTCGACAAGGAAATAGAACAGTTGTCGAGCAATTTCTCAAGGGATAAACCGCCGCGAATTAAACTATGGGAAGTTACAGAGCTTTAGATGATTCTGTAGAAACAATATACCCTGGACGGGGCTGTAATTTCTGTAATCAGACAGCCTACAATACACTTAATTAAAAGGTGCCAAAACTTGTAGCAAAGCGAAAACGCGTGAAGTTTGTCCATCGAACTTATGGGCTTTTCAGTATTGTTCCTGGGATCTTGATGGCTCAAATGCTATAAGCGCAACATGTATAAATTAAGCCACTGACCTATACGGTCGCATGTTCGAGTCCAGGTCTAACTATAAATCGATTTTGCGAGCAGTTTTGAGGTAGTTTTGAGTAGCAGGTTATGGGATGGAGTCATCTTCACGTGCCAGTTGTATCATTTTGAATTAAATTCATGTTGAGAATCGGGACTTCGCATTGCATGGACTATATCCCCAAATAAGAGACAAATTATTGAGAAGGGCGTTAAAACAACCATCAGTAGTTCCAATACTAGCTTTATCACATGTATGAATTAGAACTGGTCATTGAATTTGTTTATTCTGGTGGAGTTTTACGCCCTCATCAAACTTGTCTGATTTACTCGATATTTTACGCCGTCATTGAATTTGTGACTACGGCGTTAAACACTAATGACATAAATAAATAAATGAAACGTAATTTAGGAGGTAGTTTTTAAAAAATTATAGCAAGGATGTCCGATAAGAGATCAGGATATTAAGACTGTATTAAGTATATTAAATGAAAAGATGCCCTCATACAAAGATTCAGGAGGTTTTTGACGGAGCGTATACATATAGATCACACTTGTCGTGGATGGAATAAGTTACTCTTCAATTTCTGGAATATGTGGAAGCGCGAAGCATGGGGCAACCTACATACGCAATGCACTGTGGGAACTATTACTGGTGAAGTTCTTTCCCACATAGCCTGTTTCCAAACCATCTCAAGTCATCGGCAAGTTTAATCCCGCAATTAGTCGTATATCCTTGTGCATCGTTGACCCTGGCAGGAATAAAAGTGTTTAATTGAAGTCATTGATTGGCCAGCATTGTCCACCGATTTTTAATTAATCATCGGCGTCAGTTAGACGTCTTTCAATTAGCCTCGATGTAAAAATGTCATTAGTTTGAGTCTTTACGCCCCACCATCGCGGTTTCAAGTCATTAGCAAGAATTGCCGTTCTGTACAAGAAAGCGCCTCTTCTACACAAAAGGAACGATCCTCTCCGTATCTTGTTTTTTTTTCTGCTTCCCAATGTTCTGAATCAAAAGCACGATGTGGATTGATGTTATCGGGCTTATGAAACCGCTCCACATTCCACCACACATTAGCTTCAATAGAAATGCACGACGATGGTGGTCCGCCATTTATCACCGATTTGACCAATCAGACTTTGATGCGAAAGATTAGCGAGCATCATCCTAGGGGATTAGTTGCTTCTTCTTAACGATTGTCTTTCATCATCCGCGACTCGCTTCTGCACTCTTGTCATGCAGGTCACTTAGTTTGAAAATCAACCGAGACGGTGGAACACCAGCGAAAAACCAGTTTTCTTTGGAATGCGTTTTCGTAACAAATTAATACTGATCTCATAGCCAGCGCAATACAGCGCTTTTTGAGTGGTTTCACTGAGAGCAGTGTCCCATAAATCCCTTGAATTGTTTAAAAAGACTTGTTGAATACAGCTGCGTAATTATCCGGGAATGGAGAAGTCGGATCGGCGTGCCGTAAAAACACAATCAAGAACGCCATTGACTCGGGCCGTTCTCACCAGTTCTCACCACTACAGCTGTCTGTGACTCTATAGATGAGCTAGATGTCTACTATGTCTTTCTTTATCTCCACAAGACGAGAACGCCACTGATTTAGGCAGTTCTCGCCACTACAGCGATCTCTGACTCGATAGGTAAGGTACAGATGTACTATCAGTTTCTCCATCTCTGCCAGGGGAGAACGCCATTGACTCGGGCCGTTCTCGCCACTACAGTGGTCACAGACTATGTAGATGAGTTAAAGGTGTACCATGGCCTTCTCCATCTGCACTAGGTGAGAACACCGTTGCTTTAGGCAGTTCTCTCGACTACAGCGGTCTGTGACTGTATAGATGAGCTAAATGTGTACTATGGCTTTCTATATCTTCACCAGACGAGAACGCCACTGATTCAGGCTATTCTCACCACCACAGCGGTCTCTGACTCAATAGGTAAGGTACAGATGTACCACGATTTTCTCCATCTCAGGCAGGCGAAAACGCCATTGACTCAGGCCAAATGCGATCGCCGTTAAGGTGGGTGGGTGGGTGTGCGTGTTAAACATTGAGCTCATCCAAGTTTACCAGGAATTGTCCCATGGTTGAAATTCCTCACTTATGTCTTCACTTGTACGAAAGACATCTAGTACCAGACAGGACTGCATGAATTTTAATGTAACCTGTGTGACCCTAATTAGATTATTGTCTACCAGCAAGTGTGCGAAGGTTGACGCTGTGAGTGAGTGAGTGAGTGAGTGCTTGGGGTTTAACGTCGTACTCAACAATTTTATGACGACGAAGGAATCCTTAGGGTGCATCTACGTGCAATGTGTTTCCTTGTAGCAGGACGGATTTCCACCGCTCTTTTATCTAGTGCTGCGTCACTGAGACGACTTACTGAAGGCAAGTAAGCCGCCCCGCCCGAGCCATTATACTGATACGGGTCAACCAGTAGTTCCACTATCCCCTTCATGCTGAATGCCAAGCGAGGAAGTAACAACTTCCTCTTTTAAAGTCTTAGGTGTGACTCGATCAAGGATTGATCCTGGATCTACCGGTCCCGAGATGCCGTTCGTATGTAATTGAACTGTTGCTACAGTAATAAGGTAGTAATCGGAGTCTCGCTTTGCCATTCTGACAGAGGACACGATCAAATTGGTTCACAGACAGCTATCGTTGTATTCCTCTTTACTCCCTACAGCGCACGCGTCGCTCTCTGCCTTTCGCCCTACATCACTGCCACCAATAGCAAAATTTGTAAAGAAATCTTGAACAACGCCGAGGTCGCTAGGGTCACCATGGTAAGGCAGGAAGTGAGGTCAAAAAAAAAAAAAAAAAAAAAACGCAAACATTTCGTCTGAACCTTTGTTCTCGAATAATACTGTATACATGTGCATTCTCTTTATCTAGAGAACGTGCAACATGATTCTAACCAACACCTAAAACAATTTTATTGATGTATGCTGATTAAATAGTTCCGCGGAGAACGCAAGTGATAAGGCTGATCTTAAACAAGCCTACGTGCACCTCACATGCTCCAAAGGTCAAGCTTGTCTATTGGTGGCAGTGATGTAAAGCGAAAGGTGGAGAGGGACGCATGCACTATAAGAAGTATGGTATTCTCCACCGTAAATGTACTGTCCCACTACACACACAGGTAATCAGCGACTAACACGTAGCCACAAGCCTTCCTTAGTTCAATTCAACAAGTTATTCATTGCCAAATCACATCAAATAACATAAAACCTGTAAAATGAATTTAACTTATAGGTAACAGGTACCTATAGGCCTCTCTTCACTCGGAGCGCATTTCGGCCTTGCCTCACTACGTCTGGTAATATTATTTTAATTATACCTACAGCCGTATTGCTGGGATTTATTTATTTATTTCATTAATGTTGAACGCCATACTCGAGATTTTTTTCACTTATGCGATGATTGTCGGCGGAGGAAATTGGAGTACTAGGCGTAAACCATCAACCTTTGGCAAGCTACTAAGAAACTTTTCCACATGTTACGTGCAGATATGTACACCATATTAGTACAATATTAGTACATATATTACAAGTGGTCCTCAGCGAGTCAGATTTCGCAAATAGACAAACGAGCCGCCGTCGACCGCCTTGTGCTACCAAAGGCGGCAAGGATTGACAGGGGAAACCTACTTCCCTGTCCAAGACCGGTTTAAAACCCTCGTCTGTACGGTTGGGTCATGCGTTAGAAACTACAGTGACGTGTAAAAGGGTTGTACGTTATATAAGCTGAAATAGACACAGCCCAGCAACGCTATAAGTCATCTACAAAGCAGGTGATTTTTTTGTTGGCGGCCATGTTTTGTGTCGTACTGATGGATGGCCAGGTCCGACCTTCGCTTGTTTTCAAAAGAGACCTGATTTCCCTGTAGGTTCCCCAGCTGAATATTCCCCGCGGTAGATGGCCGCAGACTTACAGATCGTTAATAAGGGTTTTCTTTCAGCTGACTGTCCGCGATATATCACCTATCTATAGGCCCCGGTCTCTGGGGGACCCTCCGCAATCATGTGGGCTAAGTCGAGATTGCAATCTCCCAGTAATCTATTGTCTGTTAGTTCGTTAGCGATGATATTGGTATTTTTATATGAAGGCGGTCCATAAGAAATTCCCAGTTCATTTGTGAGAGTCTGATGCCGACGGCATAAGTTTTAGTGACAGCCTGAAGGTCCGTGGGTGACAGGGCACGGACTTGCCGAGTCATAAGCATGCCGACCCTTGTCGTGTCTGCACACGGGAAATGAAGCGACAATCTCCACTTGATTTTCGATCAGTTTTTATTCAGATTAATGGAATAGTTACATGGTCATATACCCTCTTCACATCTGCAGGCCTCCGGTGAAGGATAGCTGCCCCACCTGCATGGGCAAGCGCCGTCTGATAACTTATTTGTGGGATCTGTCCGCAGGGAACCTGCACACGTTTACAGAGGGTTTCCATCGGTTCCATTGGAATTTTGATGCAAACTTATTTGCGGTATAGATGATAGTATAATCCAATTAGGTGTGTCAAAGACAGACAGATTTGGTTGATATAAATCGAAACATGGAGAAGGAGCTGGAGGTGGAATTTGGTTGTCTATGTTTTCAAGTCAAACAGGCTGACGAAAAGGTACATCATTCTCATTGCGGTGGCCGAGAGATTATAGTGTCCACCACTTAACCGGGAGACCAAGGTTCAACCCTGATTAGGGTCAATCACAATATGAAAGAGTAGAACATGGAGAGTAAACCCACAGCAGCGACGACATCGTAATATCTCGCAAATTGTCACACGTAACCGGCGAAATTTGGTCTCCTGTCAATTACCTCACTTATCGTTTTATTCTAACTGTTAATGTAATACTTAAATAGTAGCAAATTACACGCTCCTTAGCACCGTGGCTTAAACAGAATTAGATAAAAATACACGGTGATGATAATTACAATTTACTGGACGTCATTGGCCTAGAATGGCTCAAATGCTGTGTTGTCAAGACATGTAATACATAGTAAGATGAGAACAATGAGAACAATTGTATTCCTGGTTTATGCAGGAATACAATGTAAAAGGTTTTACAATCGAAATCTTGGTACATTGCTGCTCAATATAAGGGGATAGGTGAAGTGCTTGTTGGCTCTGGATCAGTATACTCTGTAGCAATATTCCCGGGCCATCATAAAATATAATTAACACTTACACAAAACCAGAGCAATGATGATAGTGTGATAGCTGGCAAATGGTCACACGTAACCGGTAAATACGGTCTCTTGTCACTTTACCTCAATAAGAGTTTTACTCTAACTGTTAATGTAAATGCATAAATAGTAGCAAACTACACACACATTCTTGGGGTGTCTGAAATGGCGATCAAGATGACGCCAAACCCCCGGAAGATGTATTTTACTTCACAGCGAGATAAACAGGTCAGTCATTTTTAACTATATAATTGATCAAAATGTATCAAAATTTATCCACAGTATCACGAAGCGATCTTAGACTTTAGTCCAAATTTCAATCATTAAATTTAGTATGTTCTTTTCTACTATTTTAGGTGAAATTTATTTTAATGGAACATACCCAGAATTTACGTTGTCCAGCAATATTTTGACCTAGCTGCATTAGACATAACAATTTTAAAGTGATTTGGAATAATTGTAAGATTGCTTCTTGACAGTGGAGCCTTAAATAAGTGAACAGTTTGAGAGGGATAGCTGTATAACAAGAGGTTGATGGACAAGAGAAATCGCATGTGGAGGGGCATTACAGTATTGGTTTTAAAAAATGTGAGGTACATTATAATGACCCTGCTTTGATGTATTTTGATGATTCGAATATTGAGATGTTACGGTATCATGGGTACTTTGTTTCATTGTCAGTCTGGGCTACGCGTGCTTCTTCATGTGCATTTATTAGTGGTAATGGGCTGGTTCGGACATGCAGGCCAGTCACTCGCGCCTTAATCTACATACTACGCTGAATACAGGGTGACGGTAATCAGTCCACACAGATCGATGCTGCAGAGCAATGTGCAATATGTAGACTATACTAGTAGTGTATGACAATGCACACGGGACGTCGGCGAAATTCCGAATGCGAACAGCGTCTTGATTGCCTTTTTAGGCGCCATTGTTGCTGGATACCCTTGTACACTCCTGGGCCATGAACAATTAACACGAAATGCCGAGTATCTAATCCGTACTTTATCATAGTTATATTCAATCCCCAGTTTCCCACCCAGTATCAGTCAAATAAAATCGCAGTGGGATGATATAAATATGGAAGCCCATAATTAACACCCTGGTTTCAACATAAAGACAGGCATGGGGTGTGGGATGCTATCTAATGTTTTACATTAAGCGCACCGTTGTCATTTTATGAGAAAACTTTTGTTACAAGCACATTTCACCGTGCTTTGTAAAACGGCAATAAAAAAAGTAACGAAAGATAATCCAATCATCCTAACAGCGCATGCGTTGATCTTTACGTTCACTTTACACTACCGTCACCTCTAGCCAATTTTGTACAGAAATTTTTAAACAAAGTCAAAATCCATGGGATCATACTGATAAGGCAGGAAAGGGTGTCAGAAATAAAGCTCCTGTGCTTCCATTCATATTTGATACACATGCGTGCTTTTCTTCTAACGTATCCACAACATTATGCTAATGGACACCTGAAACAATTTTATCGAGGGATACTCATTTCGTACATGTAGGTCCACGGGAAGACATTATTGATGAGGATAGGCTTAAAAGAAGCATATGTGTGTCTCAAGCCTCTAAATGTCAAACTTATCAAGTGGGTGCGGGGATGTAAAACGATCGTCCAATGCGGCACATTCGCTGTATGAAGAATGAGAAAATCCTACACATTTTCGTATTGATACCTGAAACTGACATTACAGAGCAATTGTATGGGTAATAATATCGGCTAAACATGGATTTAAATTTGACATACGTTCAAGTCCCGCTCCGACTATTCAACCTTTGTTTATTACGAAAGAATATTACCCGGGTGGCTATTCTGCTCTGCTGTCATTCTTGGTCACCTATATAATATAGAGCAGAGGAAATGTACACAAAGTGTTAAACTAAAATACCACGACTCCATTTACGGTCGATATCTGGTTAGGAGTAGACTTCTGTTCCCATGCATGCAATGGGAAATACTTTATATATAGGGGTGAAAATAGACTCGGACTATACACGCGTGGTGTATTTCCGTATTCCTACGCTATTGTCAAGCCTTGACAAAGTATTCAAATCAGAAAATAGAAAAATGTTACCTTTATTGACATTGCCGTATCAACTTTTCATAAACGAATATACATGTATACTCTCGCAAGGGGTTTGGTTTACACTCCAGGGAAACGTAGGCGAATGTTCCTCGAAAGTGACAGTGCCTTACTGACTGTTTATGAATTATGATATGTCAGGAAAAGTTGGCCAACTTTTGATTCGAACCTCTGGCTAGTGGGGGGCAAACCTTTGGCCAATCTGCAAGTCATAAACGATTTGAGAGAGTCTCATTACCAGAGACTGTCACAGTAATGGGGTGTGAGATGGAATTTGGGACCACGGGCAGTTTTGTCGCTGAGAAAATTCCATAAGTCCAGATTGCCTAAGTCTTGTGTTTGGCGATGTTAAATCCACTTTAGTTGCGTTTCCCCGCGGCAAAATGCTTTTTAATAACGAAGCATGTTGCCTGAAGCCTTAGGGGATGGCTTGTGTCTAACATGACTTCGGGCTTTTCTTTTGCAATTTACCAGACAGCGGCCGTGGCTTGTCGCCGAGTTGTCATTGGATTATAGTGAGCAGAAATATGGGATGACACCACAAGGACATACTTCTCACCGTCCTATATAACCAGCTCTAAGACGATCCTGCTTCCTCTTAAAGCTTCGCCAGAAATCATGCATAAAAGAGAGTGGTATATCCAGGAGAATGGCTTGTCAGATAAAGCTTGTGAAGTGTACTATGGGGACCAATACAACGTCATACTTAGTTTGAAACCATTAACGCGTTTCGTCTCTTTTAAGATTTTTCAAAATGGTACAATTAATAGTCACAAAGAACATATACATAATGTAGATTAGCAACTCTTAGTTATTGCCTGGTAAATGTAAATATAGAAATAAGCTTACAGGGATTTAGGTCTGTATACAAAAAGAGCTTAATTAAACAAAACAAACAACTGTATCAACCTTACAGACACCTTGCTGTTAAGTTCGGGCTGGACTTTCCGACTGAAATGCCGTTCAACATGAACACGTATTGTATTATTCTCAGAAAATAATTTTAAAAAAGAGAAATATACGTATTTATATTTTAATATTTAGGCAACAGCAATTATTACATAACTAAGATGATATATATGCCTTAATTTGTGTTGCATTTCTGTTTTATATTCATTTTAGTATTAATATAAAACCTTTGCCAACTAGAATCTCTTTCATAAACAAACTTGCTGTGTGTCTTTGATGCCATTACCTCAAATCGTCACGAGCACTAAAATAAACTTGCCATTTCATTTTTTTCTTTCTTAAAGCTTTCTTTGAGTTTTCTTCGGAAGCCATTTTCTTTCCTGCAAACAACAACTTCTTGGGCCATTGACGTAAACGTATTTGTTTATCTACTCGAACCGTCTGTTTGTATTTTCGGTTTGTCGTCCAGGAGGAGGTCAAAGTATTGAAGATTGAGACTCTTCACGTCAACCTGAGAAATGAAGGAGGTTTACTGCAATAGGCGGCCACCAGCGGGAACCCGGGTTTTTAGAACCCCTGTAAGACTATTGCTGAAGGATCGATTCGGATTGAGCCAATCCCCCGTTTCTTCGGCCGAATGGCTTTCTTCAATGCTGTAAGCGGTATTGGGGAGACCTCTAGGAATAAGGTTATTAGCTGAGTCACCCTGTTCCCTAAGACCCTCCGTAAAAACGAACACTAACAAAAAAAAAAAAAAAAGACGACTAGCCCGTAGTAATGCTGTAACGTTAAGCAAAACAATGTCGATCCATCTCAACCCTTCATTTCATTATAACCGACACCCAAACTTAGAAGGTAGGCTCCAACGAAAGAGGCCTTTGGCAGGACTCTTCTATTTCTTCTCTCGGTTGGTTCTGGAAAAGTTATTAAATGTTCGATCGACGGTTGTCACCTACCTGAGAGGAAATTTCGCCGAAGAAATCTGCCCCTGGGGGCTAAATCATTGAATTCCACCCAGATTTCATTGTTTATGACTCAACCACCAGTTATCAAATATTGTGATCAACCACGCTAAGAGCTATAGCGTTTTTTCGGATTCTTCTTAATGCATCCGAAGGTTGGTGATTGCCCCAAGGAAACTGATGCACGTGCATCGGAATACAGGGCTTAGACATAATGAACGCTAGTTCATTCCATTATAGAGTCTAAATCAGTTATCAGCCAAGGTTTCGCCAGTGCTCAACGTGAAGGGGTTTCGAATTAAACTCATCTCTCTTTCTCCCAACCTTTTGAATGAATGTCTCTTAAGTGCACACAGAAGACAGCACAACTTCATATCAAATTTGTCAATGAATCCGGTCGTTTGGTTTATCTATGTGTTTTTTTTGAAGTGTGTAATTGGGTTTTCAGGAAATAAATTAATATAACTGCGTGGTATGATACAGCCTTTTTAATATAAATGACTATACAGCAAGGAGAAAAAAACCCCACACCTGCATCGACGAGGGAGACAGTTAGTAAATGGTCACACAAAAACAAGTAAAGTTAGGTCTCTTTTCTTTCTTCTTCAATTGGGATTTTTGCTCTAACTTTTAATGTACATACTTAAGTACACTAGTTCCATGTCTTAAGTAGACTTCTTAAGTAAAAAAATGAACCGCTGTTACTTGCAATCTATTACACGTCACTTGGTCTAGAATTGCTCAAAATGCTTTTTGCTTAAGCGTATTCAGGATAATGTCCACTTGTATATATATAGACAAAGTTAAAATATTTTTGAATCAAATTTGTTACTTCACCTTTATCTTTGTCCCAACATAAATTATGAAGAAAATATTAGCGCTAAGTTTCACCTTTCAGTCTTTCATTGGTAACATACAAAATGTGGCTTCAAATTATACATTCCCTCTTAATCCATAACATAAGCATACATCTCGTAACCATTACTGCATTTGGTGCCACGTACATGTATACGCGCAGTCTAAATGGCGTCAACATGAGTTCATAGATAATGAGGCCTTAACCTCTTGGTCTTTTGTTGCGTAAGGAACTAATAGTAAATCCTTCACAACAGTTCGTCACAGTTACCGGCCCTTGTTTTAACGCAATTCGCCCACCAGTAAAAATTGCATACATGTGGACACAGACCCCCATTACAACTTCCGTTTTTTGTAGGAATTGTAGTTCTGTGTATTTTAGGGGTGTAAAGTCTTTTTTTGCTGTCAGCCTGCCGTTTTTGGTGGTATCAAATGATGGAAATTGTCTAAGCTTTGGGCAGGTATGAGTTTTAATGATGAAAGTTTGAAATTCTGGGCGAGAGGACACAAGGAGACAGGTGGTGACGAGGCTCCGAGTGACGTCCCCTTGGCGTTGCTAGGCACCCCTCCCAGCTGCCTGCATAGAAAGGTCCAGATTTTTACGGTCAACCTATGTCAAGATTTTTATGGCTTCTCTCTCACAGGCTGGGGCAGGTATGCACCAAAGCTTATTGGCCACGGAATGTTTGGGACTGAGCTACAGCGCTAAACGTTAACATTGTCGCTTATGATAAACTAATCGGGGTCTGTGGCCATGTACCAGCAAAGCAGACTACATAGCTAATGGGTGATGATCGATGTTTTGTAACTAATGTCGATTAGTATATAGTATGATTTTATGCACTGATTTCATATGGAATAATTCAGTGTGTTCATCTTATGCATTCTGACACATCATCGTGCATTGAAATAGACAAGAAGGCCAATACAGGAATTAATGAATTAATCATGTTTAGGGCTAAATATGACCTGAATTTATTAATTTCATTGGTGTTTTACGCTTTACTCAAGAATATTTCACTTATACGAAGGCGGCTGGCATTATGGCGGGAGGGAAACCCACGACCATCCGCAGGCTGATGACAGACCTTCCCAAGTACGGCCGGAGAGGAAACCAGCATGAGCTGAACTTGAAATCACAGCGACCGCATTGGTGAGAGGCTTCTTTTTCATTACGCTTTTACATTTTCAATTGGTTCATATTGGTAGCTGTAAACATAAGTTTGGCTTCAGTCAGTGAGATATCTTTAGTACTAAATGGGGCCGATTCCATGTACTAAACTATTTCTGTGTTTATTCAAAATTTTAAATCCTTTTTCAGAGCTTATGTTGTGGAAGTAGAACTTAAAATTTATACCACTTCACCAGTGTCATCGTAAGGCAAATGTTTCAAAATCTTAACTTCCAGTACCAAAAACTAATCTATTGTGATGAGATTTTAAGTTTTGACTTGAAATAGCTTTGTGAAAGGGACCCTAGCTCTTTATAGACATATGCTGCAAGTAGGCAAGTATTGACAAGTGGATATCTCATACAGACACAAAGTAATAAGACATTTGTTGGATATCAAAAATACAACTTAAGAGCCATGAGTATGTTGTATTTATTAGGCTGATTGCTTTTCTTGCTTGTTTGTTTACAATAACTGTTGCTGTTATCGTAAATCTGTCCTTATCTTGTGTACAACAAGATAGGCCTAAGACATATCAATGAGTTAGTGTTATCAAATCTGGCCTAAACTGGCCTATTGGCCTACTGAGCCTGCTGAGATTGAAGTCAATGAAATAAAATAAAATAAATAAGGCAGGACTTGTCTGTTTTTTGGACAAACACTTTGAGGATTTACTGACACAAAGTGTACAGTTTTAATCCATTTATTATTACAGAGATCTGCAAATAGCTAATGAAAACCCAAGCACAGCACTTTGTACGTGAAAAACTACTGCGTTTAATGTTGTAGACATGTTTAAGTAGACTCCATACTGGCGAAAAGTTCATAACAAGATGCATCTTACGAACAGTAACTGTGGGTGTCAATCATGCAGCTTCACTTAGGCAGCCTAATGCACACTTTTTAGTCATTTGTCAAGTCAAGTGCGCGTCCATAAAGTATGATATATAGAACTTTACAGGCACTCGACCCATTTGTAAGGAGCCTTAGTCTAAGCTAACAAATATTGGTGTAATTCTGACGCGGGCAACATGTATTTCCCGATTTAGATATATGTATCAGAGGCTGTTTTAGAGCTATAGCTTTATTGGCGCCTTGGCGTATCCGTGTAATGAGTGCACAAATAGAGCCAGGGCACACGAAAGCTAAGTATGGCAGCATGATAACGGAGTGTGAGAATACTGGAGCAGTTTTCCCAGTGTACATCTGGAAAAGCCATAGTTGTCGCTGCATATTTTCCTAAAATCCTCCAGAGATTGACATAAATAAGCAAAGAGCGTCTGAGCCGCAGCGCTATGCTATGTGTTTTAGTCACCTAACGCTGTCATGTGGCCGCAATATACTGCAGCATGTCTACCGGGTCGGCTTCATTTGTTCACAAGTCAGGCCCTTGGTAATTGTTCTGTGCACACTTATACAAAAGAAAAAAAAATACTCCAGGAAATACGATAAGAGTGGATTCATATTTACATATGGTATGCCAGGCACGGCGAGCATGGTACACTTACTTGCCATATTTTCCTGTTTAGTGTAAAAATATACATTACTATCTCGACATATGTTTTCCAGTGGCAGGGACAAAGTGCTTCCAGGCGCATATCTTGACACCGATAGATTTTACCCTAAATCGCTTCACGCAGCGTCGTAATCTTCACATTACGCACGTGAAAACTCATGTCGGTGCAATAAAAGCAATTCCGGACGTCATTTGAAAACGAATTTATTGGCCTCACGACCGTGATATGAAACTATCGAATGGCACAGTAGCGGCCTGAAAAACTGCCGAAGTAGAAACATTCGTTTATGGAGTAGCTTTTAAGTCGGCTGCTATTTCACTGTACTGTCGGGCATTAGGACATTAGGGTGATAAATATTTAACAAATGGCATGCTGAAAACACGAGACTGCCCCCACCCTAACATGTGTACGGACGGAGCGGATTCATATTTTAACAAATTAATTTACAAAATTCAAATCATCCCAAATGGACATCCCGGGTCAATAATAGCAGATCCAGTTTTCCCTAAAAATATAAACCAGTGAGTCACATTTTCCTGACACCTGGCCAATCAGTCCTGTTTCTTTACTCTAAGCTCTCCGTGATGAGCGCCAAGGGAAGCAATTGGTACCCTTTTTTAAGTCTGGTATAACCCGACTCGGGTTTGATCTGCGGTCTACCTATTTGTCAATGATTTTTTTTATATAAACGGAACAGGGCACGCACTATGAGTGAGTGAGTGCTTGGGGTTTAACGTCGTACTTAACATTTTTTGCAGTTATATGACGATGAACAAATCCTTAGAGTGCATGTAATGTGCCTCCTTGTCGCAGGACGGATTTCCACCGCTCTTTTATCTCGTGCTGCTTCACTCAGACCGAAGGCAAGTAAGTTGCCCCGCCCGAGCCATTATACTGATACGGGTCAACCAGTCGTTGTACTATCTTCTTCGTGCTGAACGCCAAGCGAGGAAGTGGGCGCTCTACAAACTGTGCTATCAGGAGTGGGTGTCATGCACTGTGAAGGAATATGCCTAGCATAAACGTCACTTTCAGTTTCGTAGCGTGATATTGTTACAAATTGTTCAGAATGCTAAACTGGAACATGGAATATGACGAAAGTCGGCTACGACATCCTGTGATGTATGGGTAGTACTAATGCTTGTTTACGCGCACGTCTCCGGCTAATCGGCCAGTCTACGATAAGCCGCATATTGGGTATAATACGTATTTATAATTGAGACATTCCATAAATCACCTGTCTCGTATTTAATTAGTTCTGAAAGTATAATGTTTGTATTTATTTGTGTATGTTCCAGGCTTTATCCATTATCAGCGGATGGTCCTGTCGACTCTAAATCAAGATAAACCAACAGAACAAACAGGAAGCTAAGTCCCAACAAAATTGCAGATTATCTCCCAACAGAAATCCATACAGATGTCTCTCATCATTCCCAGTAGACATGCTCCACGGGACTTCCTGGAATCGACTCGGCGATAACACCGATGTGATCACAGCTCATAATGCCTAAAGTCAATTAAAACTTCATATTTTCCCGTCACCAGCTGTTAAATGGCCATCCCAAGCAAATGCGTACAGTTTTTAGACTTTTTCAAGTGGCAGAATTTGTTTTGTGTAAATGTAGTGTATTACTGGTTTGTCAACGACCCAAGCTTTAGGTGAGTGCAACACCTAACCGGTAACACGCTTCCAAACGTTATGGTTAAAATGCGCATAGATTTTGATGCCGATATGTAAATATATACATAAAAAATTGAAGATGCCATTAGACATAATGTCAAGCATCATAAGCTCAGATCAGAAATACTAGAATGGCGCCCACTGTCTGTTGTTCCTACATTATCACTCTTTTCTTCGGCAGACTTCTCTGGTGCGATGACAATTACTAGTTGAAGTTCTACGATCAAGAAACTAGATCAAAACAGCAAAAAAGACGCCGTGTACGAAAAAGATAGGGAAATGGGAAAGGAATAAATATTTATTTATTTATTTATTTATTTGAGTGGTGTTTTACGCGGTACTCAAGAAAATTTCACTTATACGACAGCGGCCAGCATTATAATGAGAGGAAACCGGGCAGAGCCCGGGGGAAACCCACGACCATTCGTAGGTTGCTGGAGACCTCGGTCGAAGAGGAAGCCTGCATGAGCTGGATTTGAACTGACAGCGACCACATTAGTCGGGGACTCGTGGGTTATTATACCGTGCGGGCGTGCTAAGCCCCTCGGCGAGCCCTCAGGAATAAAGAACTTCTCGATCACACAATTCTACGACGACCCGAGATGTTGTATTGTTTTTGCAGTCACGAAGTAGGCCTGCATGATTCGTGCTTTTTGTATGCTATTACTTCAGAAAAGTAGAATTTTGACGTAAATCCTTTCAAAGGCATACATGTGGTATGTCAAATTTATTACCAAGTATATACAAACAAACCACCATGCTTATGAAGTCAATAATTGCCACCTATATAGTTTCTGATAGATTAAATTACAAGATCCTTTCATGCCGATACAACACGTCTATGCTTTCCTTTTCTTCCGGTGAAGATTACGATACAAAAAAGTTTAAGTTAGTAATTAACTTATTCCCTAAAAGTGGCTGTTGAATTGAGTCGACCTGCTCTTCGAGATATTCTTTGACCTTTGTTGATAATGTACTGCTGGTTCAGAGCGAAGAGATCGGATCGCATCAGTATTGGCGAAGTAATCGATTGCATTTGCTAAAGCCGTCTTTTGTGGACTAGGAAACTGCTGGTATCAGTTACTGCCGAACGTTACCCTTGGGTGAGCAGCAGAGGGCTTTATCCCCGCGGATAAATCATTTATGACTGTTCGGCAACAATTGAACATTCATCGCTTCCCCCAAGCCCCACCAAGCAATCCATCATGGTACATGGGTCAAAAGAATTCTCAGGGCAAAGTGATGGGTGTTGGTTGCCAAAGCTGCAATTGGCCGCGAACTGGTGGAGAGTTAGCACGGATTCTTTGGCGAGAGGTCATTTGAACGTCGCTGGCCAAAGTAGTCATCTATACCACTGGGGTATAGAGCTCGATTCCGTTGGGAGCTCTTTCATGCCGGATGCTCGTTTCTTCACGGATGAACAATGTGTTGCAGATACTGTTGAACATCGACAATTACTCATTTCTATACCTATAGCGACACAACGGCATAGGTTAGTTTAAGTCTCGAGACCGTCGCGTACGGAGACTGGAGACATGGATGTAAATACAGGAGCTTAAGTAAACCTCGTGTGAGCAGCTACTATATTAATGGCTGTCGCGACCCAGGTCAGACTGACTATAATACTAACTCTCAGCTCGAAGGTGTGTTAAAGAGATTATAGAAATCCTGCAGTCCGTCGAGTGTTTGGCTCCCTTCAATCAGGCATTGGTGGGATTTGCAACAAATCCTCTACAAATCCTCCGTGGTGATTCTAGTGCAGGGACTAGCCCTCTCCAAGATCGGCAGGGGATTCGACAAGCTCTGTCAATGTCAACCGGTGTAATGTTTTAGGTAGATTTATCGAAACACCCTAATTCTTACTTAAGTGATTCCAATTCTGAATTCCCTGCTCGGCGAGCGGTAAGACCTGATCGAAACTGGTGGAAGTGGTTAATAGCGGTGCCATGTACACGTAGACAGGGCTGTCTATCGACCTGGGTACCGTTATATAGAGAGGAGACAAGGCTAAGGCTGGGTTAACTTGCCTAGAGCTCTGTACGCTGGACCCTTAAAGCAACCCTATTTGTCACATATGAAGGACATTAATCACAATACAATGATATACTGGGTATATAGTATGAAGTCAACACGGTTCGCCAAGCTCAAAGGGATTTTCTGATTGTACCGAGAAGGGATAGAATGACTAAGCATCGGAACGGGAAGAATATGTCCCGCAGGAAATCACAAAATCGTTTGGTAGCACTTGCCTCTTGTCTGTAGAAACGGTACCGTGTGCTTGCATGGCACCATAGGATCGAACAGACTATACCACAGTTTTTAGGGCAAAGGCTTGGGTGTGGTGGGGGAGGGGCAGGGTTAAGGAGGATCAGGCAATATGACTCAGGAGCCGAAAAAAAAATTATAAAAATAAAAATCTCGGTCTGATCCTTAACCAAACTACATACCTTAATTTCGAGGAACTACTTCCTCTCGAATTCACATCCTTGTTTCGCTTGAATGTGTTTCCCCTGTCTCTCGTCTAACAACCCAGGAGTTTGTCTCCGGTCCAGTATTTAAACAAGGGAAGAGGAGGGGGCCAGCAGCAAGCAGAAGCTCGTCTCGCCGCTGTTTTAATATCGGATCTGTTAGTCCCCTCAATCGATTTATTGGTCTAGTCTTAATGCAGTGACTGACAAGATGGTGCTAAATCCAATATGATATCATTGGAATGAAAACCCAGGAGCGCAACAATGCTCCGTTGACACAATTGAACAAACAATTAGAGTCGGTCGGAGTGGAGATTAAATACGCCAGGGAATGGGACCGGATTTGCACTATTTTTTCTCCTCCGATTCCAAGCTCTCGGCTTAGAGCCTAGCTGGCTGCAGCATAGAGGGCTTCGCAACGTGAATTGCAACAGGAAGATCCTTTCTTCCCAATCTTTCCTTGTAAATCCATTCTTCTAAATTTCACTTTACACACACAATATCGCAAACTGCTTTTATGTTTAAAAAAATGTTTGTTACTTAGCTGGAGTTTCTCCGTTGTGTTTTTCGTTATTTCATTACTAAGATTGTTCTGAAAGTTTATTAAAAACCAAAACAAAAACATTATGCTATCTAAATCACATACTACTTCCAAGGTGATTTACGGCGTTCGTCAGTAATTGGTAAACTCATGTGAATACATTGTCAGGTTTGTCATTATGCTCAGGTGTGGACATTGTTAGGTTTGTCATTATGCTCAGGTGTGGACATTGTCAGGTATGTCGTTATGCCCAGATGTAGACAATGTCAGTTTTGTCGTTATGCTTAGTATGGGCATTGTCAGGTGTGTCGATATGATCAGGTGTGAACATTGTCAGGTTTGTTGTTGTACTCAGGTGTGGACAATGTCAGGTTTGTCGTTGTGCTCAGGTGTGAACAGTGCCAGGTGTGTCGTTATGATGAGGTGTGGACATTGTCAGGTTTGTCATTGTGTTCAGGCGTGGAAATTGTCAGGTTTGTCGTTGTGCTCAGGTGTGAATGTTGTCAGGTTTGTCGTTATGCTCAGGTGAGGACATTGTCAAATTTGTCCTTATGATGAGGTGTGGACATTGTCAGGTTTGTCGTTGTGCTCAGGTGTGGACAATGTCAGTTTTGTCGTTATGCTCAGGTGTGAATATTTTCAGGTTTATCGTTGTGCTCAGGTGTGAATATTGTCAGGTTTGTCGTTGTGCTCAGGTGTGGACAATGTCAGGTTTGTCGTTTTGCTCAGGTGTGGACATTGTCAGTTTTGTCGTTGTACTCAGGTGTGAACATTGTCAGGTGTGTCGATATGATCAGGTGTGGATATTGTCAGGTTTGTCGTTGTTCTAAGGTGTGGACAATGACAGGTTTGTCGTTGTGCTCAGGTGTGGGCATTGCCAGGTTTGTCGTTGTGCTCAGGTGTGGATATTGTCAGGTTTGTCTTTGTGCCCTGGTGTGGATATTGTGAGGTTTGTCGTTATGATTAGTATTGACATTTTCAGGTGTGTCGTTATGCTTAGCATTGACATTGTCAGGTTTGTTGTCATGATTAGTATTGACATTGTCAGGTGTTTCGTTATGGTCAGGTGTGGACATTATCCGGTTTGTGGTTGTGTTCAAATGGTGACTCTCAGGTGTTTCGTTATGCTCAGGTGTGAACACTGTCAGGTGTTTCGTTATGCTCAGCTGTGGGCACTGTGAGGTACGTCGTTTTGCTCATCTGTGGACACTGTCAGTTTTGTCTCTTTGCTCAAATCCATGTTTGAATATTGCTTTATTTATTTCACTGGTATTTTACACCGTACTCAAGAATATTTCTCGTGTATCACGGCGGGAGGAAACCGGGAAAGGAGTTTATGTGTTCATTTATCACTAGCTTAATCGTTGTTTATTCTACAACCAGGCGGCAACAATTCAATGCTATGGTATCTTGAAGTTTAAATCAAGAGCAAAGATTCACTGTACGAAATCTTGTTTACAGGATTTTACCATCCAGTGGTAGCTGTAGAACACCTATGCATGAAAGTGACATCTGAAACAGACATTTAAGGAACTTGTAGGGTATCGCTCTGTTGATAACACACGGGGTTAGTCATAAAGTGGGCCGCATCATGGGCCACGCTCGGTTTTTGCCAATGTCTGTCCACTGCACTTTTTTATTTTTTGAAACAATCAGCCTTTCTGACGAAGAACATCCGGCTTTTTTGTTTGAAGAACTGTGCGGGCTTTAAGGAAAAATAATGCGTCAGTGAGTTCGATCTAATATCATACCTGGCCAGTGCTTTGTCGCCAAGGCAAATCTCATCGGCGTATTAAAGGTTCAAAGGCAATCGTCTAACGAGAACAACGGACGAGTGAACTCAAATAAGGCTTGGCATTATTTCAAATAACATTCTAGAACCCGTGTGAAGATCCATGATTTTTAAGCGAAGCTCCAATAAAAATAGGTTGTAAAGGCAATGGATATTGTAGCTTCTTGCACAGAGACAAGACGGGGTGTTGTGAGAAGGGAGGGGCATAGCCCCCTGGGGGCATCATCCTCCAGGTAATCTTATCTCCTCCATCCACTACCGCCGCGGGCTGTCTCCAGCCAACAACTTGCCAAGCGTCTCGGAAAAAGCCTTTGTTAGGCGATATTACTAGCTCTCCAGTCTCCTCCGGCTAAACTGTTTTGTTCTTCCAATTTTCTACAAAGGCGGACAAAGAAAATGGCTTACACATGAATGGCTTCAGAAAACCTGGCCGGCTCCTCGCATTACCCGCTGTATCTGCGCTGATGAGTCGCTCTAGGAATCGACATGAAAGGAAAGTCTCCTCTTACGCTAACAACGCTTCTCGACTTTCAATCTTGTCACCGTAACAAATCCGAGCAGACTAAGACCCTCTTACGGAAACGATTATGCCACAACTCTAGGGTTGTGCTGTAAAAACCCATCCAAATATTCAAATCCACCTTTTGATATCAGTCGTCCTTCAGGGTATATATTTGAGCTTCGTATAGTCTGTGATTTCTCTATGATAACTGTGCTTTACGTGTCTCTTTAAAAGCTCCTCTTAGGCGCGTCTGTATACATTGCTGTATACATTTCACATAAAACATCTCTCTCTTTTATCATATTCCCAATATGCTCTAACGAAAATTACTCGATCTCTTGCTATGATTTATAGGATGACAGGATGATATCTGCCGTCGGTACAGTGTTTAGTTTTCGAAACATGGACTGTGTTCTGTGTTCTGTGTTATCTGCATCATTGCTCTGCACCTTTGTCTGTGTTTGCATGGTATAGATTCACGTCTTCTCGGTCGTACGTAGGAATGTCTGTCAACAACCTGCGGATGGTCGCAGCTTTGTCTGGGGCTCTGTTCAGTTTCCTTACACCATAATGCTGGCCACTGTCGTGTAAGTGAAATATTCTTGAATACTTTAAACTCTTCAGTTTAAAGATTCTGTGTTTTAAATGACACGAAGGAATGGATTCCTCTTTATATTTTGAAGATTGTCTTTAAGGACTATCCATTTATGGCCCAAACTACCACAACATTTAAATGATAAAAGCATCACCATAAAAATACACAGAAGCAAAAGGCCTGTACAATATTACAATTTTTTTTCGTCTGAATTCAGACATAAATAGAATGCACACGGTTGTAATATTGTTTAATATTTATGGCTGTTTTTTCACATGTTCATAACGGTTAATGGGTGGAAAAAATGGGACTGTCTGGAGTAAAACATCGCCCTGTGTCAGGTACCTGAAAAACTGCTTGAGAACTGGCAAGAGCTCGATTTGATCCCGCGATCTCATCGTTCAGGAGTTGGGCGGCTATTGTCAGACTAATCCTTTGGCTGAATAAAGCAGAGAGGGCTCCAAACAAAGACTGGAAAATATGCTGAAAAGTTGATCTCTGTGTGAAGATTCTTTTAGTCAAGCAAGTTACCCATTTATACTTAACACTTAACAACAATGTGTGCACTTAGATAATTGCGTAGTTTCTTTTTTTTTTCATATTTTCCTAGGTGTTTCCAAACTTTTTTGTTGTTGTTAAAATGTACATCACTTTATTTTATTTAAAGAATTAACTTTGCGCCAAAAAGTCCGCTTTCATTTTTTGGTTTTTCTTTCCCACTGTTTTCGAAACGCTGCTCTAAGGCAGCTGTGCTAAATATTAAAACTTCTATAAGCTGCAAGGTATATGTCACAAGTTACAACACGTGCGCTGTGACACATTAATCGAATGCCATAATTGATGCACCACACATTGGGCCTATAATATAACTCACGTGTACACGTAGATTTACCTTCACCAATCCATATAATCCAAGTTATATATTCTACTTATTATATACGCTTACAGAATGCCGCAATAGGAAAGGCGAACATAGCCGTAACAATATATAACCTGTGTGTAGCCTGTAGGTAAATATTTTGGCAAATAAGTTCATGTGTCCTATAGAGGCATTTTATCTAAATCCGCTCAGTACGTCTTCAGCAACCTGCGGATGGTCGTGGGCTACCCCCGGGCTCTGCCCGGTTTCCTCCCACCATAATGCTTGCCGCCGTCGTATAAGTGAAATATTCTTGTAATATAACACCGATCAAATAAATAAAAAAATCAATGCGCTCATTTAAACTGAAATGTCAGATGAACGTTATACATATTTATTTATTTATTTGATTGGTGTTTTACGCCGTTTTCAAGAATATTTCACTTATTCGACGGCGGCCAGCGTTATGGTGGGTGGAAACCTGGCACAGCCCGGGGGAAACCCATGATCATCCGCAGGACCATCCTTCCCACTTACGGCCGGAGAGGAAGCCAGCATGAGCTGGACTTGAACTCACAGCGACCGCATTGGTGAGAGACTCCAGGGTCATTACGCTGCGCTAGCGCGCTAACCAAATGAGCCACGGAGGCCCCCTTGAACTACAGCCTACACCCTGACTTGTCGCAGCTAATTGGGACCCTGTATAGATATGAGGTAGAGCGCCACCATCTGAATGCATAGGTACGTGCAGATATATGTATGTGCAGTATAAAATATGTAGGCCCACAGGAACACACTGCAACGGGTTACACGACCGGCATTGAGAAAATTGTCTAAGATGTAACCAGCATATATTGATTTTTTGTGTCGAGAAATAATCGATAAAAGGTTTTTCTTAGAATACGATTACCGCTCGGCAATTAGAGGTGTTTGCAAACATTGCTACATGTAATTCGAAAAAGCTTGAAGGAGTGGGCCTACTTTCACGGAATTCCTAAATACATCTTGCTTCAATTTGCACGTCGCAATCTTCTCCAAATTAATGAAATTCACCTGCAAGCATATACTTTAGAATCTCATAGCTTTCAGCAATATACCGGAAAGTAAGATAGAAAAAAATATAGATCGTCAAGGAAAAAAACATGTAGAACGCAGTAAATATAGCGGGTGAAACGTTATTGTACCGCCACAATTTTTCCAAGGAGAGCTCCAATCCAAGGGCGGTAATTATGGAGCCTGGAGAGGATTAGGGTGATTAAAGGATGTTATTTCAGATCTAGACCTGCTTTTAGAAATGCCACGAGTCGCCCGAAGCATGCTATAACAAAGCATTGTAGAACAATGCTGATTAAGTCTAACAACACGATGTTAGACCTCAGGCAGCAAACACGTTACATCTACGAGCGGGTAATTACCTGATGTATCTCGAGTCTTCTTTCACGCAGTAGAAGACGACCGTCTTGGCCAAACAATGGAACAAAAGAAACAGACAGCTGCCTGGAAATGAAAGGAAAAATAGGATGGACAAAAGCTACAAAATAACCTTATTTCATGGCAAAACACTTTTAGCTCGAATTCTTAGTCTGTCCTTGGCCACATAGTCATAAAGAACGAAACACAGCACTCCCTGTTGGGCAAATGATATCGAAAACGTAAACAGTAACAATAATATAATAAAAATGAAATAAACTAATTAAGAAAAAAACTGAACAAAACGTAGGGAAAGAATTCCATGTGCCCTGTATTCAGAATGAAAGGGTTGTTAAAAATATATATATATTAGAGTAGAAAATTCGTTGTTACCCAAAAGAAAAGATAAGTATTATGATAAGTTTTCGGCAACCTTAAATTCCGACCTGTGAGCAGAGAAATAAAACTGTTAGTTAACTTTTACCTGTAAAAGGTTGGAACGTAGTGATGTAGCACATTCCATTAGTAACCACAAAAGATTTGCACAATGGAATGTGGAAAATTCTTAAGAGTGACGTTAAACAGTAGTCAAATATATAAATAGTGAGTGAGTGAATGAGTGAGTGCTTGGGGTTTTGCAGTCATATGGCGACGAAGGAATCCTTCGAGAGCATATAATGTGCATCCTTGTTGCAGGACGGATTTCCACCGCTCTTTCATCTCGTGAATGAAACGCCTTACCGAAGGTAAGTAAGGCGCCTCACCCGAGCCATTATACTGATACGGGTCAACCAGTCGTTGCACTATCCACGTCAAGCTGAACGCCAAGCGAGGAAGTTACGGCTTCCTCTTTTAAGGTCTTAAGTGTGATTCGATCCAGGATTGATCCTGGATCTACCGGTCCCGAAGAGGACGCTCTATCGGGGCCGGTAAATATATAAATATAAAAAAGCCATAAATAAATAAAGAAATAATGTAATGTATGCATTCATTTATTGGACTGGAGTTTTCTGTCGTTCTCCAGATAATATATATATATTCTTTAGCAACCAGAAAGCACTGACACAGTGTAATGTGAAAATCAATTAAATCTAATCAAATACATAAATAAATTCATCGATAAATATACAATGTAATGTTTTCATTCATTTATTTAATTGGAGTTTCCCATCGTACTCTAGATTAATATGAAGGCGGTCAGGTTTTTGAGTGGTATGATTGGCAAAACAGTGACTTACGGATTTTCAGTGATTATACTGATCTCAATCTGGACTACGTAGAATTTGATTGTTACATATGCAAACAACAAAAAAAAAAAAAAACACATCCTTCTCTCTACATGTTTATTGATAATGTAAGTTGCCGGATCTAGTTCGCTTGGGCACTGTTTACATGTACTCAGCTGGAGATGAGCATTTGAGATAATCTTTTGTTGGTATCACACAAAACATACGAAATTGTATTAAACAACAGGTGTCTGTTAGCGCGGTTTGGTTATATACGTGCTGTTTGTATATGAGTGCCAGGGATGTGATTGACAGGAGATCTGATTCGGCGGAAGTAGATGGAATACACCGGATGTCATACTGTTTATGGCAGTTCTGTAGGGTTATTACGCTTTAGCATAGCCACTGGGTGGCACATTATTCTCTGTATCTTGTATGCTTAACGACTAAATAGACAATTTATGTTTGAGGATGGGTCTACATGAGACGTTTATTTTTTTTCACAATATATGCAGTTTAGGATGTGATCTTACATACAATGGTGCAAAAAAGTTAAACTACACTTTTAAGTCCATAATCCGAAAGATGAGTGGAGGGCACTAAGCTGGACAGCGTTCCCAGAAAATTCATCGATGACTTCAGTTCCGAAAACTGAAAATAAGCATAAAATAGAAGGTTTATTAAGAGATATGAAATAGTATGCCTCAAAAATGAAATATTTTATTTAATATTATGGCATAACTTTTTTTAGCTTAAAAACATTCATCTACCCATAAACCTGACTGTTGTTATATATTAGACGAAATACTTAATACATGTAAGATATTTAATACTTAATACTGTGTCAGATACTTAATACTATGTCAGATACTTAATACTTAATACTATGTCGGGTACTTAATACGTAATACTGTGTCAGATACTTAATATTTAATACTGTGTCAGGTAAGTATAAGTTGTACCTGTAATTATCATACCTGTCAATTGACATGTCTAAACATGCAGTTTAAGTTTTGATTGAACTGCTTTAGATACATACCCAGGACACCTATATCCAAGATGTCACATCATATATGTTTGATTGAACTGCGTTCAGATACGTTTTCCAGGACACCTATATCCCATATGTCACATCACATATGTTTGATTGAACTGCTTCAGATACATACCCAGGGCACCTATATCCCAGATGTCACATCATATATGTTTGATGGAAACTGCTTCAGATACGTTTCCAGGACACCTATATCCCATATGTCACATCATATAGGTTTGAATTGAACTGCTTCAGATACATACCCAGGACACCTATATCCCAGATGTCACATCATATATGTTTGATTGAACTGCTTCAGATTACGTTTCCAGGGCAACCTATATCCCAGATGTCACATCACATATGTTTGATTGAACTGCTTCAGATACATACCCAGGACACCTATATCCCAGATGTCACATCATATATGTTTGATGGAACTGCTTCAGATACGTTTCCAGGACACCTATATCCCATATGTCACATCATATATGTTTGATTGAACTGCTTTAGATACATACCCAGGACACCTATATCCCATATGTCACATCATATATGTTTGATTGAACTGCTTCAGATACGTTTCCAGGACACCTATATCCAGATGTCACATCATATATGTTTGATTGAACTGCTTCAGATACATACCCAGGACACCTATATCCCAGATGTCACATCATATATGTTTGATTTGAACTGCTTCAGATACGTTTCCAGGACACCTATATCGCAGATGTCACATCATGGAAGTTTGACATAATGGGTGCTTTGGTCCAGTGTTATCAACATGTGTGACATTGATCAATAAATCAATTAATATTGCTAAAATATTTCTTATCAATACATAAAGATATGTTGGGTTTCTTTGCAAAACATTCCTCTGCAGTTCGCTTCGTACCGAGGGTCTAAAATCCTTAAGATTTAAACATCACTTGCTGCTATTCTTGATTCATTTTGTTCATTATTGATGACCTCATATATTCTGAAACCGACTCAGGATAAAGCTTAAATAAAGTGTAAATCATCAAAATATCATGGTACGTTAACTCAAAGTAATAAACAGCAATTCATTGCCCATGAGAAGACTATATGTTTTGTACAGATTATGTGAGATATTTAAGCTTATAAATCGCATATAGCTTCTGTTGATTTATGGACAGAAGATGATCCTACATATTATCCATGCAGCCAATTCAGGACTGAAAGTCAATATACGGATATAAGGATAAAAATACGATGATAATATGTGAATCGCAAATAATGAACAAGCTACTGCTCATATAAAAGCCTTGGTTTTGAAGCTTCGACGGCTGCCAGACAAACGGTATAGATTCTGGAACAATCTATCACTCTGGCTGGCACTAACTTTGTAACCCGGCACTCCACGCTTGCATTCAGTCTGTCACGACCGCTGGCCCGCTCCTGCTGCACTCAGCCGAAAATCCGTGACGTACTCACCCTCAACCAGGATTCACTCCCACACTACAATAAGCCAAATGAATACTGTAAAAATCACACAGAGAGGCCAATCAATCCTGTTTTTGCAGGATAGCTCCTAAAATCCGGCACTGCAGGCTATATAGACCTACTTCTCTTGCAGGGTAAACTGAAGCATCGAACCCCCCCCCCCCCCTCCCCCAAATCTTTGAATAACACGTTTATTATTGTCTTCAATTATATTCCGAGCAACACTATTACTCAACGTTCACGGCAAAAGACGGATTTTTTGTGTGAGTTGCGTACTCATAAGGATGTTTCCCTATGGCTGTTAGTTGGTCTGACCTCCCCTTTCCCTGCCTCACATCCTCCTCCTTTCTGGCTTCAGTACAGGATGGCGCTTGTCTAACTTAGCCAGTTTTTCATACTCATTTGTAAAGATTATTCAATGTAGTTTTGTTAATCATCATCGACTGATTTCGCACAAATTTGCATTCCTCCGAGTAATTCAATAGAAGCATTGAAATTACACTGCTGCTGTTCGCCTCATGGATTGATCTCCACTCTCTAGCAAATCATGGCTCAAATTTGGCGGTTTTTTGCACCCCGAATTTGTCGATACCAGCTTAATACTCCGTCAGTAGAGTTATTTATTAGACTGGTCAGACTGTGGTATGCCTAGTTAGCCAATCATGCGCAGTCCTCCAATTTATACCTCTCGCTTCACAAATCTTACTAAAAGCGTAAGAAGATTTGATGAAAAATGACGTTACCGGTAGTAAAAAAAATACAGTTATAATGCATTCATGACTGCATTCCTAACAAATGCATTCAAAAGAAGCGGAATCAGGATAAACTTGTATACAGTGATTTGTGAGGATTTGTTGCCTACATTCAAAATTAAAATGCAATTAACGCTGATGGAATATTTGAAAAAACGAGCAGCCGTATTCGCAACACGTATTACTATAATTAGAAACTACATGTATATACATTTCCCATACTCCTTACAGCGCATGCGTCGCTCTCTAAGTTCATTTTACATCACTTCCACAATTAGGCAAGCTCGAGCTTTGCCGCCTGTGCGATGCTGGTTTTAGCCTCATTAATGTTCTCCCGCCGAACTATGATCAGAATTCGTCAATACAGTTCTTTCAGGTGTTCGTTGGAATTATGCTATGCAAACTTTAGATAAAGAGAATGCATGAGTATCAATTAAACACATATATTCGTTGGAATTATGCTATGCAAACTTTAGATAAAGAGAATGCATGAGTATCAATTACACACATATATTCAGTTCAGATTTCCTACCTCATGACCGTGACCCAGTTGACCTTGGCGTTGTTCAAGATTTCTGAACAAAATGTGCCAGTGGTGGCAGGGATCTTAAGTGAACGTAGGAACGTAAGGAATATGCGCGTTTCTTCCCACCATATATAAGTGAAGTACTCTTAAGGACTGCGTAAAACACCAACCAAGTAAATAAAGAGATGTACATGTATACAGAACGTTCAGGGTTCTTAGTGACATGCACATGGCAGTGAACGGATTCGTATTACGAAAGCAATGTTAAATACAGGCTGTTAGGTTTGCTTGGTAAACACAGCCATATAGCACTTGTATTCATATACTACGCAATGGTAAAGCTTAACAACACATCATTACCTAACGGCATGAAAAGGGGAGATTCCTTTTAATTTTTTTCTCTCATCATGAAACGTGTCAAGGGGGATATTATTTGTCATCGAAGCGATACTCTGTTACACCATCACGATTTAATATTAACTTTCCAGTAACATATGCGGCTTCCTTTTGATAACGTTCGATCAATTTCTTCAGTTAATGCCACTGATTGCCGTTTAAACCACGACGCGTGTACAATGATGGTATAATACATACTGTGCTTACAAAAGTGAAATCTTCTTGAGTAGGGCGTAAACACAAATCAACTAAAGGAATAGCCCTGAATAGGAAGACACGCATCTTCACAATATCAGTAGTTCCCTTTCAATTCGCTGCAGTAGGACCCTGGCTTGACATGAACACCAAAGGTAGTTTGAATGAGTCACAGGTTAGTCATAAGTAGGACAACCGATGAAATTTTTCAGTATACATATATTCAGTTATATGCTGTTTCCAGAAATCTATGTTGTGTGATCGAGTGACTTCAAGTCTGCGGTACACTTTACACGGACACTGTATTCGAATCGCCGTACTCGTGTTAATTCCACACGAGATCAAGATAGATCAGATCTAAACACGAGATCGCTGTTCGCGAAATTGTTTCACTTCCCTTATCCCTGGTGTTCGACCTGGTGGAACAATTTTCCATAAGCGAAAATGGTAACGTTTAGTGTTGTACTTCAGTCACTAACATTCCATGGCCAATAAACATTGGTTCCTACCTTCCCAGCCCGTGAGAAAGCAGCCATAAAAGCCTTGACAAAGCTTGATCGTCAATATCTGGACCATCCTTTGCCAGCAGCTGGGAGGGGTATCGCCAAGGGGGGCGTCACTCACAGCCTAATCACTACCTGACACCTTGTGTCCTCTCATTAAAAATTTCACTTTAGTATAAGTAAACCCGTAAATGTACAATGATTAGATATTTTCATTATTTTCATGAAAATTATTCAACTGAAAACTAAAATGGCCCGTTCCACAACGAACGTGGGACCATTACGCAATCTAACGTTAACTGAATGAATGAATGCTTGGGGTTAAATGTCGTACTTCGCAATTTTCAGTTATATGACGACGAGGAGTCATTACGTGTATGTACATATATTGTGCCTTCTTTATGACAGGGCGAGTCCATGCCGCCAAAGTGATGCCGTCATCGAAACATCATGCCGAAGACACCAGGTATGACACCTCAGGTTATACTGACACCGGGACGACAAGTCATGCTTTGTTACTCTAACCTCTCTGTGCTGCGCGCCCAAGCAACAAGTACCATTTTTAAGGCCTATAGTCTGACCCGACCAGGGTTTGACCGTTAAACATTAACTGAAGCCCACCAAGATCATCTGCTAGTATCATATGTATAAATGTTTGTCAGTAACTTGCCAAAGGTTGGTGGTTTACCCCGGTCACTCCGGTTTCCGGAAAATGACAGCCATCGTGTAAGATGGCAATAAACAACAATCAAATAAATGAATAAATAAATAGATAAATGAATAAATAACGAACAACGTGATCTGTGAAACGTGTCACAAGAAATATTCCAAGTTATGAAGTTTTGTGTTAGCGGTCCCAGGAGGTTTGTGTGGATGCATGGTGGTGTCTTCTTTTCACAAATCTGACCGGCGTCCTATAGACGTAGGCCAAGGTGAAATACAATACTAATGATCATATATTTTCAATCAAGCGCCAATGAGTTAAATGATCGATCGAAATAATCAAAATTTATGCGAAAAATATATTTAACATAAAAGCGTTGTCTAGACAGAAATTCGACAAAGCTTTCAGTGCGCTATGTCGAAGGGGAACAAAAAGTGTCTAATGGAGTAACAGCTGGAATTTACCATAAAATGCAATTAACGAGTACAAAAAGGTGACGAAATGAATTACTTGCTACAAGATTTCTATATTGTGTCTCATCTATAGGTTCCAGGATGTTCCATATTAATACCTTAATTGACAGACTTGATGGCGCGAACCAGTCGTTCTCATGGGTAATGTTATTGGCGAGGAAATTTATGCTATTCTTGTACACATGTATTCATTCTAGTGTAGAGCATCGTCTACACTAGTAAGGGTAACGGTCGTGTCAAGAGTCAGTATTGTTTGAAATCCCGACAACTTGTCTGGCAGGATAAAACCTTTAAGCATCGTTAACCAGTAACGCTTCGTCCGGGATTGAAGTTTATCGGTCTATTCCACAGCGCCCCCTGCGTCCCAACGTCCGGTACAACAGGAACGAGGAGGCGATCACCGCGCGTCATCATTGGTTATAAATCTAGAGATCAGACCTGCCATGTTCTGACAGCTGTGCGCAGACTCTCCAGCACTACATAGGTACAGCCGAGACGAAAACTTAAGCAGTGGTACAACAGATGCCGCTTCCAAGCCCCTTGTCTGATACCCTGTCAATAAATAGCACATAGAAAGCACTTCATCCCTTAGATTTCTATTAAGATAATATGTTGTGTGGCTGGGAGAAACCATGCTGGTATGCCCCTTTGTCAGGAGAGTTGAACATATTTCTGCTTTACATTGATTTTTACTTGAAAGCCCTGACATTGCGACTGTATAGTTACTGGTCTCAGTAAAGAGCGAATTTGGTGCTCTAGTGAACCAAGCCTTCCTGTCAGGGGGTACTCGGGTATCACGCACTAACAACTACATACTACTTCCCTTTGATTTTTGTAATCTACACAAGAGGAATTTAACGCTCACATTTGTCCAGTTTTATCTCAAGTCAGGAATTAACAACTTCATTTCGAATGGAGACTGGCGCCAAGTTTAAGACCCACTCAAAGACTCACTCATTTCCCCTTTTTCATCTTTGGTACATTTTTTTACGCTCAACAAATGATCTGTCGATGTTTACACAAAGTCAGTTGTCTGAGTCACGCTATAATGTATTCTGCTATTATAACATAACACTCATATTCAACGTAATTTAGTCTAGTACGATCTTTATGATGAACTAATAGAAGATGTGTATTACATTTAACAGAATAATCGGCTGTGGTGACAGAACAAACTGTCGCTATAACAGAATACATTCTAGCATCATTCAAACAACAGACTTTTTGTTAAATTCAGTAAAAGATTACTTTTTTGAGTGTACAATTACGCTACACTCTTAAGAAAAATGGTGCCAGATGGAACCTTCACGGTTCTTTGCACGGATGCTCAGAGGAAGCCTTTTATGGTTCAATTTAAAGAACCTCCCATAAAGGTTCAATAAGGAACCTCTTCAAGTAAAGTAAACAACCTTTATAAGTACAATGCTATACATCTGAATGTTCATTACAGAACCTCTTTAAGGTTTATTTATTTATTTGATTGGTGTTTCACGCTGTATTCGGGAATATTACGCTTATACTACAACGCCCAACATGGCCCGGAGGAAACCCGAGACCATCGACAGGTTGTCGCCAGACCTTAAGAACGGATCAGAGAGGAAGCCAACAGGAGCTAGACTTGAACTCACACCGACAGCACTGGTGAGAGGCTTTTGATTCATTGTGATGCGCTAGAAAGCTATATGTACTGGGGTTGAATAAACCAGACAAGACGGAAAGACTGAAACCCCATTCAGAATTCCATCAAGTAACCAACAAATCTCTTGACATAATGCTGTTGTCGAATACAGGTCACATCTGTGTCAAATGCTGGAAATTCTTTAATGAGAATAGTAGATCAGTTATTGGACCTAACAGTTAAGTCAAGCCACCAGTCAGCCAAACTTCCAATCGATCAATCGATTTATAACCATTCACGGCGAATGGCAATTTTAGGGCAGTATGTGCCATGATTGAACACAGTATTGCCTTTCAAACACCGCTACAAATAGCCTATATGTATTGGTGTAGAATGCATTGTTGTTTTTATGATGTAGATTTACAGACAAGATATATAGGTGGTCAGACAAATCCAGCCTCAAGGGGCTAAAGCGACCAAACTTGTATACTAAACAAATACGGGTATGCATTTAAAGTGTCACCGTTGAATGGTACTGGGAATTAGAATTGAAGCATTATAGCGACTTGAAGGGTGTACAGGGGCTACGGTACATCTGTGCCGTCCGGGCAACCGGCCACCAGCGCCCGTATAACACATCCTCGTGGTACCAGAGATGCCATAAACTCAAGAACCTTATTTTGCGGGGAGTTTATTTTTCCATAAATCCCGAACAGATAAGAACATTCTTGGCTTTTATATGTTGACCACTAGACTATTTCGTTTTATGGTTAGAACAATTTTATTGCTGCCAGAGTTGTATCTCAAACCAAACTGTTAAGATTGGAACATAAAGGTGTGGAAATCGCTGTGTCCAGCGGTCATTAAGCTCAACTCTGAGGGAGGTTACAGCCCTGCTTTTTCCGTCATCACCGCTCCGTCCCATCATCCTCGATGACTGCATGGAAACCTGCCAGTCGAAGTCTTCTTGGTCTGCCAATACTTGGTAAATGAGTGCAGTATCTCTTTAAGGCCTGTCATTCCATGACCACCGGCAAGAGGCACTCAGGCTATAATAGAATGTTGTGTAAAACCTGTCTGTCAGGGTACATCCGTAACCTATAATAATATGTAGACGTTGTCCATTAGAAAGAAAAAAAAACAACCCCGGAGCTGATCGTGGTCTTTAGTTAAAAGCATATATGTTTTACTAGACCACACAAAATGAGGGTTCAAATCCCGCCTTTGATTGAAAATTTGTAGATTCCCTGCACTCACTGTGTGGGGCCTGACTGAGTGTGGCAGTTTGCGCAGTCTAATCAAAAAGAACAAAATGTTCATCTGCAATTCACAACACTTACAACCATAGAAATTATCATTCAAAAGATTAAGCTTATGTACAGTAAAATATTTTTTATTTCTCAAAGTCAGGAACCCGAAATGCTATATACTGGATCTTACCCTACAGCAATGGCGTGTATATATGTAATGAATTGAAGGTATGAATGAATGAATGAAATAATGGAATCGAAGATTCCATGTCTGGGTATTTCAACCGCGCCAATTTGAATGTAGTGATAAATACTGCTGCCTTCTTTGAGAGTTTGAAGCTGTATTTTCATAATTTCCCAGACACTGACGGATCGTGCTTGATACCATGTCTTTCTTATATGTATTGCAGGGTAAGGTAAGATTCTACATTAGACCACCAATGAATGGAAAAGTCCTCAGCAAAAATGACCGGCTTATGGTCGATTGTAAATCAAGGTCCACTTGTTAAAAAAAGGTACCACAGCGCCATCTGTCAAATGTATATAGCGATGGCAAATATGAGCGACAGTTGAATGCATGCATATAAATCGGGCTATTTATACGTTGTGCGGCTGTTTAGTACCAGTGATGATAACGTCATATCACAGGGCACTGCAAGTAAGCTGCTACGTATAGAGCCTTTAAATATTCTTCAACTAATGTCTTGTCATAATAAACCATAGGACCAGTCGACAATGCACAGCTGATTTTGAAACCAGAACAACCGTACAATCCCATCTTGTGTCTGCATTTTGAAACTCGTTCTGTTTGGATTATGATGATTATTTTCTCTTTCAGGTGTGAATTAAATTGGTAGTGTTTTAGTCACTGATCATGTTCGGAAAAATCCATCCAGACAGTACCCAGTAGTTTGGACAGTTTTGTACTGTTACAGTATCACAAAAATTCAAAACACACCTGTTACCTAACTAACCGTCTCACTCAGAGCAACTGACAAACTAGAGAGGGCTGGAGTCGAACCCAGAATCTCACACATCAGAGCTGAAACACTATTTTAGAGGAACGAGGCATCCATGGCCTTTCTTGGACTGAAAAATGCATATGTTTAGTAATTTGGGCAGCAAATACATCAAAACAAACCCCAAAACACATTTCTGCGCCAAAACCAATTAACGATCTTAAGTATATAAGGCATTTTCCCATGAACTGTTCTTTGTGATACACCCCGCTTGCATGTAATGACTACCCTATATGGCATTAATTACAACACGTTTTATTTCTATGACCACCGGCGTCTAAATTTGGTCCGGTGATTAGGACCGGCTAAGTGAGCGATAAATATTTCGCTAGACTGCTCAGTGTGATGGGGAATGATCTCGAAAAAACCATAATACACACTCTCAGATTCCCGGGACAGTCGTAAATAGCCTGACAGTGAGTCTCCAACCAGTTGTTTCTGGCGTCGACAACGTATCATTGACTCAGTCGGCGTATTTGACGAGGAAATTTCCCAAGTTGCTCGTAGGTGCTACGGTGGATCTTGATTTAGAAAAACAATACGGTTGTCTGAAGTTTATACGCTATTTGCAATGACTGCAAATGTTTCAGATAAAGAGAAAACAGCGGTGACTAGATGGAAATTTGGATTTTCTCTTCATCGTTACGATGCATGCGTAATGGGGGCTGCTAAATCGGCAACGTTGTTGAATCTTACACCATTTCCCCCCCCCCCCCCCCTGGTATTATACCGTTATACTTGCTTCTCTTATTAATAGTTTTACTCCAAAGTAGGGGCCCCAGTTACCGAGTGGATAGCGTACCAGCGCGGCGCAATGACCCAGGAGGTTCTCACCAATACGATCGCTGTGAGTGCAAGTCCAACTCACGCTGGCTTCCTCTCCAGCTATACATGGGAAGATCTTGCAGCGACCTGCGGATGGTCGTGGGTTTTTCCCTGGTTTTGCCCGGTTTCCTCCCGCCACTATGCTGGCCACCGTCGGAAAAGAGAAATATTCTTGAATACGCCGTAAAACAAAAAATCAAACAAATACAGCAAAAGTTATAATCTGTCAATAATCTTCAATCTAAAACAAGGACGTTATACCTAGTTTGTTATATATACTTTGCTGCAATGGAAGTAATACATCTTTCTTTAACAACTTCCTGTCAGACAGGAATAATGTATGGCTGTAAAGTTACAATTCCTACACCAGTTATTAATATCCACGCCATAATTGCCTTTATACACTGTATTTATGAAACAAAACAAAAGCGCGTATGTAAAAAAATAAACACGCCTTGAATTAAATTAACACGTTTAACGATAGATTTCAAATCTATATTTTAATAAGATCATACCTTCGTGTGTAGTTGGTAAGTTTAAACAACTGGAATTCTGGTATATATTCACATTTATCACTTCTTCTGGATCACTTCTTCCGGATCACTTTTTCCCTGTGCAATACAAGAAGTTGAAGACGATGTTAATTTTGTGCGTGTCTAAACATGACCTATATTTAATTTATTAACATGTTTAGAAATTCCATTTGGCTTCGGTTTTCTTGTCTCCGAATCGATATGCACATTCATGTATAATGTACTAAATGCACGCTGTTATTGCCGTACCCCATGATTCTCTTACCTTGTATGCAACGTCTACAAATGATATGCGCCCATATTAGAACTATATGAACAGAATATTTGTTCACAATAATGCGTTCAGATTTCCAAGTAATCGCATCTGTGGGTTTTCAGACATGCATGTATTCAATATTGAACACAAACCTTTACATCAGCTATAGGGTTTGAGCTCATACCTGGACAGATACAATGTATACTGGCGGATGACTAATGTCTCCGGTTAGTTTGTCACAGAGGATCTCCTCTGGAAGTCGTGTATCAGATGTCTTAGAAGACGAATCGAGAAGATTCTCTTGTTCCGTTGGCTTCGCTGCTCGCATGTTCCATTGAGAGGCAGCTAGAAGCCTTACCTGGCCCCGTCGCACAGCCTTTACATGACGGTATCTCTTTGTCTTGGCTCTTTGAGAGAAACCTCGTGTCTTCGCCAAACAGCAGTTCACCGGTCGAGAGGAGCTTGTCCAGGCTGCCATTGTCTGGCGAGAACATTCGGGGTAATTCAGAAGAGAAAATCGGTGTTAGGAACAAAGACGAGACAAAACGAGAGGTTGTTGATATTCAAAACACACAGTATAGGGATGCAGTCCAGTAGTAAAAGTCGAGGAATATTTAATAAAGCCCCTTGTACTCTGGTGGCGGGCTTCGAGGTCATAAGTGTCATTGCTGACATTTATGCTGTACAATTATACGGCATAAGCACGACTGTTTTGGTGTGATGCCAATGAATTAGTCATGCACAAATGTACACCACCACACTCTCACCAGTTTGTCCTGTGAAATACTCAGACAATTACCACAGGTTTTTCCGGTCACATCTTGGTTTAGGTGTTTAGAAACTGCTTTGAACTTGTTTCAAGTGCACCTAATACATTCAAGGCCACTTTTCGTCACTTGTCTTATGACATATTCAGTGTTATCGATATCGTGTCACAGTATCCAAAAGGTTTATTTTGCTTTTTACTGATTCCAAGACTAAGTTCCTTCACTAAAGTATAAAACCGAGTATAGAGGTTCGATATATTCACACAAAAAAAAAAACGATCCAACCATATACCTGCTGATATACCTACTGGAAGTGGAGTTTCCAGTGTACTTTTTACTTAAATGTTGCGTCATAGTTTGCAATTTAATAAGTCTTTGTAAGGATGAATATGTAGGGAACAATTTATAGCATTCAATGATTTCAATGAACAGTTGGAATACTTTAACGTTGATAGAAAGCCTATCAATGCTCCTTATACACAGGTCAAGCAAATGTATACATTTCTCTAATCACTCGGAAATAGCTGTTAGTTTTGTAGATACGTCGGTTAGACCTACGAAAACAAATGAACAAACAAACACAGGTTGGATTTTTTCGGCGTGCTTATCGAGAAATGGTCATCCTGGGTTCACTCAATGGCAATTTATAAGGCGACCTTCCGATGACTGAATCCAGCTGGGCTGGTAATGTGGACATTGGAATACAAACTCTATGCGAGGCACTTACTGTTGTTTTTTTCGCCACGATACAGTCTGCAAGAAAGAAGGAAACGGCATAAGGGTTGTTAGTTCCTACAAATTGCCTTGGTACGAGCCGGATTGAAAGTTGTGGTGAGTATAAGAGTTAGACGCGGCTATCGGGAAAGCCATACCGACTGACTGTAGGTCGGAATGAGGCAGAAAGAAATGTGGAGGAAAGGTTTGAGATGGGGAGGGTGAAGGGTCTGCCTGGAGGGCGGGTTTAACCGAAAGAAGGGGTTGTGAGCTAAGAGGAAAGAGATAACTGTTCCGTAATATATCTTATTTAGTGGTTCCAAATTTCCTGGTGTACATTTACCGTAATGGTGCACTGCCTATGGTAGGTTCGTCACTGTTAACCATTCCACGCTGAGATAACTGCCTACATAGGTAGCCACGTGTAAATCCAATCCATCAGCCAACACGCTGCATACAAGACCCAATTAAATTAGAGACCGACAGATCAAACGGCACATCTGAGGAATTCGCCTAGGAAAATACGTCTTGTTTGAGCGCCATAATGGTTCCTTAAATGATGGTTTTGACGATGATTAATGGGTTAACTTCACCTCAGGTTAGGGGAAAAAGTATCATCTGCTTCCTGAAGAAGGCGTTACGTGAGCTGAGGCAGATCAGGTTAACTTATACTTGGTACATTTCATTATACGTAACCGGAAGTTCTGTACGTGCCCTGACTGTTGACTGCAAAACCCCTTGTCGTTGACCTCAGGCAAGACTTGCTCAACTGATGTATACTTCCTTGTACAGGGCTACGGTTACATCGCAGGTGTTCCACCGCTGATTACAGGCACTCCAACGATTAGTTTTATTCTGCAGGCGTATCCCTAACGGTTATCTAAGATGGGGGTTCATAATAACTGCGTATTTGTCGTTCCGAATTTATAGGCACTTAACGCACTAATAATTCCACAAGATTTAATCTACGCTATGCGTTCCAAGACATGTCTACTGCTTGTTATATCATAGGTATTATGTGGCGGTGCTGTAAATATGTCTACATCCAAAGCTGAACGACAAATAGCCTTCAATCTCCCAACTGTTATAGGAGTCAGAACATTTTATTTGCGATTGCTTTTGTAAGTGATCTTTTTAAGGTTGAGAACCATTTAGGTCGGTGATAGCCTTTGATTCGAAAGACTGGCAAATGAATCCACAACTACTCTTATACTTATCTATGACTCCATATAGTGAAAGGAATTGCCGAACGTTAAACAAACTGACAAGTTCTTTTCTTTGAACCTAGGAAACGGCGGCATTCCACCTTCAACCAGTTTCATCGGGAGTTGTAAATTATATGCACATGCAGATATGAAGTTTACTTAATGTTTATGTAAAGACCCTGTATAAAATTTCGAGTGTAAGACATGAAACATTTTTGGCCAGCATCAGTTGTGTAATCCAGCCCTTTCCGTGTTGGGAGTGGTCGTTATTAAAGATAAACAAAGCGATTCCACATCCAAGACATTATCATCGCGTCTAAGCGCCGTGAAATGTTAGGCTCACGTGACCAGTAACACAGAAAGAGCCGAAGTCTTTGGAGATCAAGATCAACACTTTAGCTTTTGGTCATGGCGTGACATACTTCAGCTACGGTAGACAGCGCAAGATAAAATAGTCCGTGTCTATGAACGAAGACGGCGCGCAACTTTATCGCGTCGCAAATCCTAACCGCTGTTTCGTATCACGTCAAAGAATGTTAAATGTAAGCTTGTAATTCTCAGCGGTAGGCCTGAGTTATCAGATGAGCTTCCGCATCGTAACGCCATCAGCGGGCGGTTTTCCTAGACTACTGACGTCCTCATGCCAGGATACTAATTGCGTATAATCTTCTCTGAAAGAGAGAAATGGACAAAGCAGAAGTATGATAATCATATTATAGTGCTCTGGAAATAGGCAAAAAACAAGAAGAAAAAATGAGCAATGTGCAGTCACAACACCCCACTCCAACACCAACAATAAGAAACACAAAACTCATCTACCTATCCAGTGGCTCAGCCACGAGAGTTATAATGCGAAAGCCTTCCTAAAATGTCGACTTTCTGATCGAGGACATTAATCGGTAAATATCTTCAAAATAAGCGACGCGGCAAAGCATATCTTGAACTGAGAGTCCACAGAGTATATACAGACTAAGCGATCCCAAATGATCTCACTACAAGCTCTTATGTTCATAATTTTTACCATTTATACTGTGTTTCACTGTTGTTGTTATTGTCTTCGTTCTAAACTAGGGTAAAAAAAAGAGTCATAAACACGAAAAGAAAGAGCTCCGTATATACACTCTGAACTCTCAGAGTGTATCCTTTGCTTTGCAACGTGGCTTTTTTAGAAGATATTTACCAATAAATGTCCTAAATCAGAAAGTCGACAGTTTAGGAAGGCTTTCGCATTGTAACTCTCGTGGCTGCACCACTCCATAGACAGACAAGTTACATATATTGCAGCTACTAATAAGGCAACATGCACATTGTCGGGGACTTCACAAAGCGCGCAAAACCGGAAGGTAAATTCTAACACAGAGCCCGTGTCCTAGTTTGACAACACGATAGAAAATCATTAGATTCTATTGTCCGAGTGATATCATTTAAATACCTTGCTAAACAAAGTCTCTGTCAGAAGACTTGCCACCAACTAAATCGACACAAAATGCATACAATAAAGCCGCACTGTGCAATACTTTACCCGCATTCATACCGTGTTTAAAGAAAGATTGGAGAAAAGCCAAGACGTGTTAGCGGGCTAGTCTCGAGGGCTAAACACAAAATCTCTAGGCAAACATTGCGTGCTGGATGAAGCCGTTTTATTCGCTGGTACACGACAGCCGTACTAAAGTCTGCTCCTTGTGTCGGTGAAGATCAGATTACAGAATGGCGAGCAGGCGGTCCATGTGGAACAACAAACCGTCTTGTAGAACGTAAAATACGAACTGTGAATTGACTTATAAATGCTAAGAGGCTACCGTTAACCCTGCCCTGTCGTTTGACTGGGTTGTTGAGGGGGAGAACACTCGTCCCAAGCCACCCAGCTCTCCAGTAAGAGAAGGAAACGCCGCGTGAAAATGCCAGGAAAACAAGGCGGCTATAAGGAAGACATCTCCAGCTGGCAACGGTAAACTCGCCAGAAACAGCCATCACCTGGTCTAGCTCACCGTCTGACAGACTTAATGTTTGTAAAGGACGTGTTTGTATCCAATTTCTTCACTGCTGTTTATTTGTCCCAATGGGGGTTTCCTTGATAATACAATACCATACTAGAAACAGTCCGTTGTTGGTGATGAACGGTCTATGTGAGATTTAAGTTGTCTACATAGGTATAGCAGCACTTGTTTGTCGTCATTATCTACTTAGGGCGAAATGCTGTTTTTTTGGGTGTACGAACTTAGTCAATTTCTATGAGCAGTGTGTTATCTTGCTGTTATATTCACACCTAGCTATCCATGAGACCACCCACATGTCTAGTTGGACAGAGAAGCAAAATAAACAATAGCTTGCTTTTCGAGAGAAGTAAATGATTTTTGCTCTGCATATTGTTTCAAAGACGACAACGCTGCCACAGTAACATTAGATATGGACGCAAACTGCACTGAAAACGCCATAATGCGGAGAACCGTAGCCTGTCATAAAGATACGTGCAGTGTTCAACTTCCTGCGGAGCTGTGATCTTGTTGTAATATTTCTACCTTGCACCATGTATGTAACAAAAATGTTTCAGGGTGTGGCTTACTCCGGGATCACCGGTTTCCTCCTCCCTGAAAACCAGACCGTCCTAATAGGGCCAAACCAAATTACCGCCTTTAAGGTTACTCTCACGTTTAAAAGATGCGTTTTTAGCAGTAAGCTGTGGTTGGATGGGACCTCAAAAAATCGACAATGACAAGTTTCACAGGTAAAGCTCCTTAAGCTGTTTGAAGATCTATCTTTCAGACAGATTTTAATTTTGTAAACTTCTTGGGGAGGCCTACGACAAAGTTTATGTACTTTGTTTAATCCATTCGGAGAGAATTTTAAAATCCTGACCCTAAGTAAATACAATAGACAGCTCTTAAGCAAACTCTTAAGCTGAAAGGCATGGACTTCATTTTAGATCTCTCGACATTTCACGTTTTTCACGTTTGACTAGAGAATATTTGTCGTAATATGTTATGTGTGATACCTACTTACTACATGCCTTAATAGGCAAGGTACCACTTTTCGTAGTTTCACGCCTCAAAAACTAACCTCGCGTTACGTCATAGTTCCTGTCGTGTAACAAGGGAGGTGTTTCAAAGCAGGCCTGTTCGTATAGATAAATACGTCTTGAGTTCGGCGTTAAATGTCAGATGTATAATTAAATAAGTTACTTGCCTGGTAATCCCTATATGGGCCTACGTGGAACAGAAATTAAGCCCGAAATATTAGTGAAACAATGCGTTCCGTTGGAGGCCACGTATGAAACTCTAACATTGTATATATGGAACGCTTCGTTACAAAGAATATATGATTGTATAGGGAACACTTCGTTTTAAGAGAGGACATTTCATCGTAGAAAACGTTTCGTTGTATAGGGGGCCCTTCATTATATGGTAAATATCATTGTGTAGGGGACCCTTCATTGTAGGGAAAATATCATTGTGTAGGGGACCCTTCATTGTAGGGAAAATATCATTGTGTAGGGGACTCTTCATTGTAGGGAAAGTCTCATTGTGTAGGGGACCCTTCATTGTTGGGAAGGTATCACTGCATAGTAGTTCCCTTCATTGTAGGGAAAATATTACTGTATAGAGGACCTTCATTGTTGGGGAAGCATCATTGTAAGGGCCACTTCATTGTAGGGAACATCTCATTGTGAAGGGGACCCTTCATTGTAGGGGCCCTTCATTGTAGGGAAAACATCATTGTATATGGAACCCTTCATTGGAGGGAAAGTCTCATTGTGTAGGGGACCCTTCATTGTAGGGCCCTTCATTGTAGGGAAAACATCATTGTATATGGAACCCTTCATTGGAGGGAAAGTCTCATTGTGTAGGGGACCCTTCATTGTAGGGCCCTTCATTGTAGGGAAAACATCATTGTATATGGAACCCTTCATTGTAGGGAAAGTCTCATTGTGTAGGGGACCCTTCATTGTAGGGCCCTTCATTGTAGGGAAAACATCATTGTATATGGAACCCTTCATTGGAGGGAAAGTCTCATTGTGTAGGGGACCCTTCATTGTAGGGAACCCTTCATTGTAGGGAAAACATCATTGTATATGGAACCCTTCATTGTAGGGAAAGTCTCATTGTGTAGGGGACCCTTCATTGCAGGGGCCCTTCACTGTAGGGAAAACATCATTGTATATGGAACCCTTCATTGTAGGGAAAGTCTCATTGTGTAGGGGACCCTTCATTGTAGGGGACCCTTCATTGTAGGGAAAATATCATTGTATATGGAACCCTTCATTGGAGGGAAAGTCTCATTGTGTAGGGGACCCTTCATTGTAGGGGACCCTTCATTGTAGGGAAAACATCATTGTATATGGAACCCTTCATTGTAGGGAAAGTCTCATTGTGTAGGGGACCCTTCATTGTAGGGGACCCTTCATTGTAGGGAAAGCATCATTGTAAAGAGGACGCTTCATTGTAGGTAAAGTATTACTGTATAGGGGACATTGTAGGGGGAGCATCATTGTAGGGGACTCTTCATTGTAGGGGACCCTTCATTGTAGGGAAGGTATTACTGTATAGGGGACCCTTCATTGTAGGGGGAGCATCATTGTAGGGGACTCTTCATTGTAGGGGACCCTTCATTGTAGGGGACCCTTCATTGTAGGGAAGGTATTACTGTATAGGGGACCCCTCATTGTAGGGGGGGGCATCATTGTAGGGGACTCTTCATTGTAGGGGACCCTTCATTGTAGGGAAGGTATTACTGTATAGGGGACCCCTCATTGTAGGGGGAGCATCATTGTAGAGGACTCTTCATCGTAGGGGACCCTTCATTGTAGGGGACCCTTCATTGTTGAGAAGGTATTACTGTATTGGGGACCCCTCATTGTAAGAAGAGCATCATTGTAGGGGACTCTTCATTGTAGGGGACCCTTCATTGTAGGGAAGGTATTACTGTATAGGGGACCCTTCATTGTAGGGGGAGCATCATTGTAGAGGACTTCATTGTTGGGGACCCTTCATTGTAGGAGACCCTTCATTGTAGGGAAGGTATTACTGTATAAGGGACCCCTCATTGTAGGGGAGCATCATTGTAGGGGACTCTTCATTGTAGGGGGAGCATCATTGTAGGAGACCCTTCATTGTAGGGGAGCATCATTGTAGGGGACTCTTCATTGTAGGGGGAGTATCATTGTCGGGGACCCTTCATTGTAGGGGAGCATCATTGTAGGGGACCCTTCATTGTAGAAGGAGCATCATTGTAGGGGACTCTTCATTGTAGAGGACCCTTCATTGTAGGGGACCCTTCATTGTAGGGAAGGCATTACTGTATAGGGGATCCCTCATTGTAGGGGGAGCATCATTGTAGGGGACTGTTCATCGTAGGGGACCCTTCATTGTAGGGGACTCTTCATTGTAGGGGACCCTTCATTGTAGGGGACCCTTCATTGTAGGGAAGGTATTACTGTATAGGGGACCCCTCATTGTAGGGGGGGCATCATTGTAGGGGACCCTTCATTGTAGGGAAGGTATTACTGTATAGGGGACCCTTCATTGTAGGGGGAGCATCATTGCAGGGGACTCTTCATTGTAGGAGACTCTTCATTGTAGGGGACTCTTTATTGTAGGGGACTCTTCATTGTAGGGGACTCTGCATTGTAGGGAAGGTATTACTGTATAGGGGACTCCTCATTGTAAGGGGAGCATCATTGTAGGGGACTCTTCATTGTAGGGGACTCTTCACTGTAGGGAACCCTTCATTGTAGGGAAGGTATTACTGTATAGGGGACCCTTCATTGTAGGGGGAGCATCATTGTAGGGGACTCTTCAATGTAGGGGACTCTTCACTGTAGGGGACCCTTCATTGTAGGGAAGGTATTACTGTATAGGGGACCCCTCATTAGCATCATTGTAAGGAGCGTTTGAAGACAATCTTCACTGTAGAATATATATCATTGTTCATAAGGCTCGATTAGTGAATTAACAGTTCACTAGCATTTTGACAATCACAACAGTTAATTCACACCTTAAATCACAGATTTTTCGTGACGTTTTGCATCTCTACGGAATAGCTATATACAATGGCTTGGCAAGGGTCATTCACGGGGAATGCTGTGAATGGGGACCAACCTGTATGACCAGATATCAACACAACGTGACAACAGCAAGCCAATACATCTATGATTCAAATGGCTCTAGAAAACTGAGTAGGGCATGCATGAAACTGTAAAAAAGTACCATTTTGAACCTATGTTGTAATGTTAAATGACATTAATTTGGCAGAAACCATAAAATGGCCGCTACAGTTCTTTTGTTACACTTTCTCATTTGAATTTAATCTTTTATAAGGCGTTTATAAGCATTCTGGCTTGCGGTCATAGGCGTGCGTGAGCGAAGTACAGGCCTTCCGTTGTGGTGAAGTTAATTCAGCCAATCAGATGCGGCCTGTCATGACCAATGGTTTTCAGGCTGATATTAATGATCCTTGCACGTGGGCCGCTGTGCTCAGTTCGTGTCAGGCAGATTGTTCTACTCGGGACAGACAACATAATCCGTTTAATTTTCAGTGCTGAGAACATAGTCCCTTAATGATACATGTGGCCGTGTCTACACGAGAGATTCATTTGTCTAATCTATAATAGGTGCAACTGATAGAATTACTGGTAGTGAAGTACTAAGCTAATGGCTGGTCTGAGAGGCCAAGTCTCAGAAGGATCACTCGCCCCCACCCCCGGGATACGACGGTCCATTATCCCCGCTCATAATTTGCTACAACAATATGGATCTGTTAGGAATATCTTCTTCACACGCTTAGACCAGAGCCGGCATCAGTAGTATCGATATAGTGCTGCCCCCACGCGATCATAATGGTGGCATATTAACAAACAATTCTTGGGCGATGGCTGAACACGGAATGCCAATGTTACCGAATTAGTACTTTGTGCATTCTGTGGTATAGGGGAGAGCGAATAGCAATTTGGTTTCAAAGCCCAAAGGGTTGCCTCTATTTAACCCCCAATCCCCCCTTCATCATTAAATCTATTACCCGACGCCCAAACGCCCTCCACACTCAAAGTCAACTACATATTCCACCGAGCTATAACTTGGAAACTTTTCAATATGGACGGATTTTCAGCAGAACGAGATTATCCGCTTAGTAGATGTCATTTAGAAAGCGGTGTCATTGTTATACATAGGGATAACACTTTCTCGACAGGGGCCTCCGTGGCTGAGGGGTTTAGCAAGCCAGCACTATTCGATGAGCCAGGAAAAGTCGCTGTGAGTTCAAGCACAGTTCATGCTGGCTTCCTCTCCGGTTATACGTGGAAGGTCTTGCAGCAGAGTGCGGATGGTTCCGCCGGCTATAATTTTGGTCGCAATCGTGTAAGTGAAATATTCTTGAGTAAGGCGTTAAACAACAATCAAATGAATAAATAATGAAGTGAGACCACATGTGGATTCGAACCACCGACCAAATTGGCAAAACATATCAGTCGCCCCACCACTCGACCAATAGGCCTCCTACAAAATTTAGGAAGTAGCTGACGTGTAGACTTTACAGAATACAGCATCCCTCTGTTGATCAGAAATCGATCCAATCGATCCCTTAGTTGAATTTACCTATCTGAATACTCAGATGAATCCAGAAAGTTTAATGTTTAATAATAATATTACTGTTACATACGGAACGGTGAAAGTACGGAAGCCCATTAGTGTTATTCTTTTCCTTTTCAAGGCAAACTTTAAAAAAGGGAATGTTTTACTCACCATTATGTGAAGGTGGAAAAAGGGAATTTTTTTAGACCGTCCTTCAATAACCAGCAGGTATGCTGATTAGTAGAACTTGGGTTCTACATGCTTACTTTGTATTGGTTGACTATCGCTTTGAGCCAATCAAAAGTCAGTTCTTAGGTGAAAGCCATATACACTACTTCTTGCTGTATATATGTAGCGTCTACATGCATTTATAGTATTAGTAACTGTTCAGAAAAAAATCACTTTTTTAAGCCTTCAGAAAAGAAAAATGCTCTTTTTGTCTCTAACTATAACAATTACGAGTAAAAATTGTCTTTCCCCATTAAAAAAAGACAATCTTTTATTAGGCAAGTCCCTTCAACGGTTCCGTAGCTACAGCGAAACTACATGGGCCCAGGAGGATATTTTGCCTGCATATACCAGTTTGCAAATGTAAGCTGCATGTGTGTAAGATGCTCTTTATTTTATTTACTACATTTACTTAAAAGACCTAATAACCTCGTTAATGTCTTTTTCATCGCATTCTCATCCAGCGGTCAACATTCCAAGAGCTTCAGGTTCGATGGAATCGATATATTTACAACAAAAAAAAAAAAAAAAAAAAAAAAAAAAAATATATATATATATATATATATATATATATATATATATATATATATATATATATATATATATATATATATATATATATATATATATATATATATATATATATATATCGGCAGCAAAGCCGTGATCAATGTATTCTTGCATGTGCAAGGATCGATGGGGTCATCGACTGTAGGTCTACTTTACACACGTAATCCAGCTGTGTCTCAAATAAAACAAATATTTTAATAGTTTGATGTTTTTTATCTTGGTTGCACCTAATACCCTGCGTTTCTTAAGAAAAGAAACCGGAAGAAATTTTAAAATCAGCTGCCATGTAAGTTTAGTTTTTCTTCGCCCCAAAGCGATGATGTTCCATCACGAGCCGATAAAATGGTGTGACAGGCTAAATAAACCCACGCTCTGGGCAAACGTCTTCCTAGCCCTTATCAACATAGAAGATACTCAGTTATAAGCCGTTGCACTTCCCCCAAGGTGACGGCAACGAAATTAATAGTTCACCATTGTTTTATCGATTGACAGTAGAAATATTTCCTCACTTTTTCTGTACCCAATTTCCGGTAAGATTGTCAGGAACGATTTACTTTGGTAAATGAAGGGTGGTAATGGTGGAGAATATACAAATATAATTTATAAGTACGACTGATCAAAGCCTGTATCTCAAGTGTAGTGCCTTGTCTTATAGTGCCTTGTCTTATATAATGAGCAGTCAGAAGTGACAACTGTTAAGATACGTTCACATACATAAGGGATCGTTACGGCTGCTCGTATGCTAACGGTATAAAATATGCGCGGCATGGGACATTCGTAAATTTGCATCTATAGAGCTCTTGCAAACAGATTTAAATTGAATTTTAGTTTTTGAAATGTATTTGTAAAAAAAAAGTTCTAGTTCAGGCACGCAAGTAACTGAAATCAGCGTTCTACATGGAACATTGTATAGAAGTATCCATTTCTAACTATTGTGAACTACACAGGCTTCGCTGACTTATCAACAAAAATATTAAACCGGTCCTATACTGAAAACGAGTGGTTAATAATAAAACAAAGTCAATTTAAAGAAAAAGACAGAAAGAAAAGAAAAGAAAAACCAAAAAAAAAAAAAAACGTCATGTTTCATAAACGTTGGTTGTTTCCATAACACTAAATGTCGATGATTTAAATGCCTTGCATGGCAATCACAATTATTATGTAGACCATTTGATCTGTCGGGTTAGTCTTTTTGCCATTTCTTTTTTTTTTTTCCTCAACATGGACATAACATCTCATAAATGTGTGTCAGTGGGAATTGATAGTATGCTATATGCGCTGCTTAAGGCTTGTGCTGAATCCCAGCAGACAACATTTATCGGCAGGTTATATCGCATTCCATTGTATTACAGCCTATATCTGCAGCCAATTCCTAAGAGAGGCCGCTCGCAGGCTGTCATTGACATCGGAGCTACGATAGCGTCCGCGATAAACAGCCAGGCATCGTGTTTACAAGCATACCCAGCAGACAATGCTTAGATAAATGTAAAGTTTATTGCTTCCTTTTTTCTCTCTCTCACTCCCGTAGCAATTGAAATCGAAAAAAAAAAGAGAGAAAAAAGAGAGAACGTGGTCGGGTTGGCTTTTGTCCGTTGCCATCTATCAAGCTGTAAATTGTGACAGCTTCCACAAACCTCGAATATCAAACCGCGAGCATTTGTATATGGCACGTCAACACGGACAAAAGCCTGCATTGACAGCCGATGACAACGCCCCAGTCATTGATTACGCAGTAAATACCTACTACATACAAATCATCTATTCCACCCCAACCTCATGACGCGTAGGCTCTTTCAGCAAGAGTTGTACAAGGCATGACCTTTTCTACAATGAATTCTGATGAAGTCAAATTCATCATGTTCTAATCGGGCTGGTGTATGATGGAGTTGCGAGCAATGATTAATTGCAACGTCTGGCAGCCAACGAAGGCAAGCAGAATATGCCTGTAGAGTAGCGACTTATAACACAACCCTATGGCTTTATAGGTTCTCTGCAAATACATTACACAACCTGACCAACTAATGAATGCATAGATTAAAAGGCAATTTACAGACCAAAGCAAGCTTTGAAAATATATAGCTTATTTGAAGAAAAAAAATACAAAAGGTGTCGCTTTTTCTTTATACAAGCCTGCAATACAACGAATCAGAAAAAAGGCTTTTTTGTTTTGATATGTTACAATGTTTTATTCCATTGCTTAATTTTTTAAAATTTCTTCCAGTTTCTTTTCTTAAGGAACACAGGGTATTAAGTGCAACCAAGGTAACAAACACCAAACTGTTAAAATATTTGTATTATTTGAGACACGGCTGGATTACGTGTGTAAAGTAAAACTACAGTCGATGATCTCAACGATCCTTGCGCATGCAAGAATACACTGATTACGGCTTGACTGCCGCGTGTTCTTGGTTATAATTTAGATTACACATGATGTCTGTTTATACAGTTGCTGATTATCTAGAACCGTTATCTATATAGTAGGATAATGGCAAGAATGCAAGGTAATCTTCACAAAGCAATCAAAACCAAGTGAATAACTCATTCAGTCAATAAATCGCTTTTAACAATTTGTAGTCAAAAAGTCACACCCCTGAACAAAACGATTGCTTGTGCCTGCAGTATATGCTAGAAGTTCATTTGGTTTATTTATTTATTTATTCATTGATTTATTTATGTGTTTGTTTGCTTATTTGTTTGTTCCATATGTTGTCGTTTTACGCATTACTTAAGTATATTTCAATGGTATATGAAAATCAACAAGTTTGGTTAAAATGAAAGCAAAATCGTTAGAACTGCACGAAGCTTTCCACTGTATCCCTTTGTAAAAAGTGACGCAGTTTCGCATACAGTCTAAATCCAACAAGTGCAAGTCTATATGTGTTGACTAACTAACAGCACTTTCAAAGAAACCACCACGATGCATCGTTTTCAACGCTATGACAGAACCTGTCTGGTCTGTGCTGAATATTGCCGAGTAATTGCAGCAATTTTATGAAGAAGTTGGGGATATCGTGATGAACGACTACGGGTGATTTATAAACAGGACTTTGACGAGCAAGCCTAGACGTGAGTCATGGATGGCAAATTGAAAGGAAATTTGAGTTTGGAGCATTTTGCGAAATAAGAAAGATTAACAGAGGGCTTCGAAAAATACTCAGTTATTGGGCGGCATGAGGCATGCTCGTGTACACGGATTGGATTACTTCGCCTGTTTAACACCTGATGCACCCTGATCAAGTTTTCGAAGCGCCGAGGAAAGTTCCGACCCCATGCGATCGCTATTTTTTTTTATCCACCACGAACTAGGGCTAAAACCTGTCTGTTCACGCATGGAAAAGAGTTGAGGCCATCCTTGTATAATGTAAGCGAAATCCTATTATCGCACATGTGCCAAAAACTAAGGCAAAATGCAACGTTAAAAAGTCGTCGAAGTGGCTAATAGAGTGGAATAATTTGGCCTT